>NW_027062693.1:1095142-1137336 GCF_032884065.1 Artemia franciscana
ACTGTAATTTCTGTTCGTTTTGAGTTTCATTTATTTATTTATATAGATTTGTTACTGTTTTATGATTGGAAATTTAATTGACTTTCATTTTGGGCTTAATGGAGCTCTTTACTTTGTTGAAAAACTTGTTTTGTGGGTAATATTTTTAATTAATCTTAATATGAATTGAAGGAACAGTGGCTTTTTCACAACTAATCTAAGACTTTTTTTGTTATTTGTAAGGAGCTAGGTTACTCATTTCAAAGATTGAAAATATCAAATTTTAACTGGTTCATCAAGTGTTTTTGCCACCTCCTTCCCCGCGTTTTCTTTGATTCTCGAGTCCTTAAATTCTTTGTGATGTATATTATACAACAAAAGATATGATATAAAGCTTGTTATGAATTTTCCAACATCTTTTTTTTTTCTCTTATAAATATATAAGAAGAAATTTTAAAAATTTAAGAAAATTTACGATTTTTTTCAAGTTGAAGCACGACGAAGGGATTATTGCCTCTTCAAGGTGGCTTTTTATGGCTCAGCTAAACAATTTTCGTGCTCTTTCAGAAAATTTACCTCACGGTAAAATTTCATATATATATATATATATACTAGCTGATGGGGTGGCGCTTCGCGCCACCCCAACACCTAGTTGGTGGGGGCGCTTCGCGCCCCCCCCCAAGCCCCCCCGCGCGCGTAAGTCGTTACGCGCCATAATAGTTACGCGCCATGATACGTCCCTATGTCCCACCTGTGAATATAGATATATATATATATATATATATATATATATATATATATATATATATATATATATATATATATATATATATATATATATATATATATATATATATATATATATAATGGTTTTAACTACGTAAAACTTGCGAATATACAACATTCTTTGCTGTCCCATTGTCTTTGCATATAAATAGATTGTCAGGTTTACCGACTCTTGAACATGCAACATATAATGGTCCATGGGAAAACAATCTGTATTCAGATCTATACCTCATGATTCTAATGATTGTCCTTGAGCTTTGTTGATGGTGATTGCTAATCGACCATTCCCTGTCCCGGTGTCCCGGTCGTCATTTACATCCCCCTGTTTCCCCCGGTGTCCCCGTTGTAGTTGTGTCCCTGCGTCCCGGTCGTCATTTATATTCCCTGTGTCCCGGTCGTCATTTGTATCCCGGTGTCCCGGTCTGTATATACATTCGTTTTTTAGTTTTGTTTTTCTCCTTTATTTTTTTTCCTTTTTTTTTCTTTTTTAGCTTATTTAGATTTTTAGATTTTTTAGTTTTTTTATTAGTTTTTAGTTTTTTTTTCTTTTTAGTTTTTTTGTCCCGGTCGTCATTTATATCCCCCTGTTTCCCCCGGTGTCCCCGTTGTAGTTGTGTCCCTGTGTCCCGGTCGTCATTTATATTCCCTGTGTCCCGGTCGTCATTTGTATCCCGGTGTACCGGTCTGTATATACATTCGTTTTTTAGTTTTGTTTTTCTCCTTTATTTTTTTCATTTTTTTTTCTTTTTTAGTTTATTTAGATTTTTAGATTTTTTAGTTTTTTTATTAGTTTTTAGTTTTTTTTCTTTTTAGTTTTTTTGTAGTTTTTACCTTCTTTTTAGTTTTGTTAATTTTTTTTTTTACTTATGTCCTGGTCGTCATTTATACTCCCTGTGTCCCGGTGCTTTGTTGATTGCTAATCGAACATTCCTTTTGTCCTGGTCGCTTTCTCTTTGAGTGTCGTCATTTATTTTTTTCTTTTTTAGTTCTTTTAGTTTTTACCTTTTTAAGTTTTTTTTAGTTTTTTAGATGAAAATTTTTTTTAGTTTTTTCCTTTTTTTCTTTTTAGTTTTTTATTGGTTTTTACCTTTATGTTAGCTTATTTTTCAGTTTTTTTCCTTTTTTTTTTAGTTTTTTTTTATTTTTTATTTTTTTTAGTTTTTTACCTTTTTTTATTTTTTTTAGTTTTTTTAGTTTTTTTAGTTTTTTAGCTTTTTTACTTTTTTTATTAGTTTTTAGTTTTTTTGTAGTTTTTGCCTTTTTTTAGTTTTTTTCAGTTTTTTTTTAGTTTTTTATTGGTTTTTACCTTTATTTTAGCTTATTTTTCAGTTTTTTCCTTTTTTTAGTTTTTTTTAGTTTTTAGTTTTTTTAGTTTTTTACCTTTTTTTAGTTTTTTTAGTTTTTTAGCTTTTTTATTTTTTTTATTAGTTTTTAGTTTTTTTTGTAGTTTTTGCCTTTTTTTTAGTTTTTTTAGTTTTTTAGCTTTTTTATTAGTTTTTAGTTTTTTTCGTAGTTTTTGCCTTTTTTTAGTTTTTTTAGTTTTTTAGCTTTTTTATTTTTTTTATTAGTTTTTAGTTTTTTTTGTAGTTTTTGCCTTTTTTTAGTTTTTTCAGTTTTGACGTCACCTGATCCAGTTTTTTCAGGTGACGTCACCTGATCCACGATCCACAGATCCACAGACAACTTATTTTTATATATATAGATAGTTTTTTTTTTTTTTACTTATGTCCTGGTCGTCATTTATACTCCCTGTGTCCCGGTGCTTTGTTGATTGCTAATCGAACATTCCTTTTGTCCTGGTCGCTTTCTCTTTGAGTTTCGTCATTTATTTTTTTCTTTTTTAGTTCTTTTAGTTTTTACCTTTTTTAGTTTTTTTTAGTTTTTTAGATGAAAATTTTTTTTAGTTTTTTCCTTTTTTTCTTTTTAGTTTTTTATTGGTTTTTACCTTTATTTTAGCTTATTTTTCAGTTTTTTCCTTTTTTTTTATTTTTTTTTTTATTTTTTATTTTTTTTTAGTTTTTTACCTTTTTTTAGTTTTTTTAGTTTTTTAGCTTTTTTACTTTTTTTTATTAGTTTTTAGTTTTTTTTGTAGTTTTTGCCTTTTTTTAGTTTTTTCAGTTTTTTTTTTAGTTTTTATTGGTTTTTACCTTTATTTTAGCTTATTTTTCAGTTTTTTCCTTTTTTTTTTAGTTTTTTTTAGTTTTTAGTTTTTTTAGTTTTTTACCTTTTTTTAGTTTTTTTAGTTTTTTTTAGTTTTTTAGCTTTTTTATTTTTTTATTAGTTTTTAGTTTTTTTGTAGTTTTTGCCTTTTTTTAGTTTTTTTAGTTTTTTAGCTTTTTTATTAGTTTTTAGTTTTTTTTGTAGTTTTTGCCTTTTTTTAGTTTTTTTAGTTTTTTAGCTTTTTTATTTTTTTTATTAGTTTTTAGTTTTTTTTGTAGTTTTTGCCTTTTTTTAGTTTTTTGACGTCACCTGATCCAGTTTTTTCAGGTGACGTCACCTGATCCATCCATCCACAGACAGACAGACAACTTATTTTTATATATATAGATATATATATATATATATATATATATATATATATATATATATATATTCTTATTGTCTTTTGTATTTCAACCAAAGACGATTTAAGCCCCTCTTGATGACATGACGTCATCACAGGTTCGATACAGCCACCCCGGGAAAAATTCGAATTCTTTCTTGAAGTTGGGACCGGTGTAGGTCACAGCTTTACAACTTTCTTAAACTTGTACAGATGTAGGTCACGACTTTAAGAAATAATTAGGTAGATTTGATTGTTTTTCTTTCGTTTTTCCATGGGAGGTTGAAGAAAAATAATCCTTTGGTATGATTTGTTTTCTAATTCAAACTTTTCTGAGTTAGCATTCTCAGTATTAGTAGTAGTAGTATTGACAGTACTAGTGGTAGCAATATTAGTAGTTTTAGCAATACTAATAGCATTATTAATCACAGATTTAGCAGTAGAACTGCATTATTAATAGCATCAGTAATAGTAGCAGTAGCAGTAAGTTTAAAACTGCTAGTAGTAGTTGTATCAATACTTTGCTATGGGAGTATATGAAAATATAAAAGCAAGCTTCATGAGCAATAAAAGAGAAAATAACTTACCTGAAATTAAAAAAAATAAAGCCTTTTGTTCAATATGGTGTTAAAAGAGTGTACGAAAGTGTAAAAGACAAGGTTAATGAGTAATAGATACCACCAATACATAACCTCAACCCCAAATGCATAACTACTGGATTTTCAACTATGTTGAACAAAATGGCTATCTCGAAATTTAAACTGCATTGAGGAAATGATCGGCATGAAGGGGTCAATTGCCCTCTAATTACTTTTAACTCTCAAAGAGGGCACTAGAACTTTCAATTTTCCATCGAATGAGCTACTTTAAAAGTTTACACGACAACTCCTTCTATACAAAGTGTCTTAGCGCCGCCTAAGTGAAAAGCTAAACGTCATTAAAGTTTACGTTACGTTAGATTACTTTTAAAAGATTAAAACTATCCTATATAGGAAGAATCTGCTACACCCTTAACCCTTAATAATAAAATTTAACCGATAACCCATTGAAATTTTAATAAGTACTTAAAACATGTAAAAACTTCTGCGTACATCTTAATTTTGTTTTTAATAGTTACAAGAAACAAGCTATTTTCCTCATTTTTTGTCATTTTGCGGTGTCTTAGCGACAGAACTAAATTAATTGAGGCTCTATCGAGCATATAATTGCATTTTATTGCATAGTAATCAACAGTATAAAAGGAAGTAAAATAGATATTTCGGTTTAATAGTAAACAAGTCTTTGTACTGTTGAGAATAGAAGTATAGTTGAATAATAGAAATAAAAGTATTTAAGCGAACTGGTAGTTTTTACGTGGCTTTAATTATTTATGACTGTGATTTTGGCAAATTTTTCTCAGTGAACGGATAATTGCATTTTGTTTTAACGCAAATGACAATATATAGGACGGTCAAACAAAAAAATATTCTTTAATAACCTCAGCATTTTTGTATTTTTTAGAAGAGGCAAATATTACGTTTTTATTTGCCACGGAGATTGCAACACTGAGAAGAGCTCTCAATTTAAAATCAGTTTAATAATAACCCTTTTTTGGCGTTAAGAACAGAAGTGTATTGATTAATCAAAACAATATTTAATGAAAATGCAGTACCTAAGGGAATTGCTACTTTCCGTCTATGTTTTGTCTTTTATGACAGTAATTATAGCAAATTTTGCATTTTTGTCTGCTCTTCGAAATATAGTATTGAGGAAGACAATTATCAACGATATTTTGAAGGTAACCAGTAAATTAAACCTTTTGATAATCACTGGGACAAGTTTCACGAGTAGCTATAGTCTGATCTTTGATGTTAACACAATGTATTGCTACACATTCTCAATATCTGCAATACTGTTTATTTATTTCCCGTTATTTTGTCACTCACTTTGTCTGCTCACTCGTTTCGCTCTTTTGACTTGGACAACACGAGTCCAAGGATGGTCAGAACCCAAGCTACTATCCATCATTACTTTCATCAACTTCATTCTGTTGCTTCCTTACTTGTATATTGTTCGATACTATAAAAGTTTCCAAATCTTTAGGATGTGTCAATCCAATTTGAATACAAACCCAATTCATGGAGATAACTTTGATCGTGTGTTAATCTTGTTTTACACTCCTCAGATCATTTTACTTTTTTTGGCCTTGTTATTGACAAGAATTGAAGTAAAATCAAGAAATAAAGTGAATATTTTTATTGGACCGAAACAACAAAATATTGTCACAGCCAAAGTTCAAGTTATCAATGGAATTTGTTTGATTCTGGTGAGCCTAGTATCTCAACTTCTAGTATCTCAACTTGTGTGTGTCAAAATTGACGGGGAAACACAAATACAGTGTCTTACATTTTCTGCTTACATTCCGCAGTACTTTAGCTGCTTCCTACCGCCATTTACATACATTATCTTCAGTAAGACAATTCGACTGTATTATAAAAACAAGTTGATGTCCCTTTTTTAAAAATAGAAAGGATATTCGTGTATTATGAAAGTAACATATAAATTCTGAGTTTATCAGTATTTTATTATACAATTTAATGTCATAAATACGATGTCTATGCTTTACTGGTTACAAAAACAGTAGAATAAACAATTGTTTTCAAATTGTACATCGTATTTCAGTATTTTAAATTTGAGAACATTGAAGTGTCTTGAGTATTTTAGTACCTTGACTTATAAATGTCAAACGCAAACAAGTGGTTAGCACACTGGACTTAAAATCCTTTGTCCGTGAAGACAGGGGTTTGGGTCTTAGTTATTTGGTTTGCAATATTTTGAGTTTCCTTCTCTTCATACTTTCCGTAGTACTTTAGCTATCTCTTATTGCCATTTACATGCATTGTCTTTAGTAAAACAATTAGAGTTCGATAACAACATGCTAAATCATTCCCAAATATTTGAATATCATGAAACTGACATTTGAATGCTGACAAATACGAGCTTACAATTATTTTATCATAAAATTCTGCCAAAATATAGTTAAACTTTGGCTGCTTACAATCTGCAGTAGTTCGGTAAACCATCCATCTAAAACTAGAAAAGGAATATGAGTATTTTAATTGAAGGATATTGTTATGTTAAGCGTACTAGCCAAGTGGTTAGCACGCTAGACTTGGAATCCTCTGTCTGTGAAGACAGGGATTCGAGTCCTGATGTCACTGGTTATTTGGTTTGCAATGGAGGTCTGTCGCGCCACTCTATAAGCTCAGCCCGAGTTGACCCAGCCCTAATTGGGTACCTGGAAAAATCATGTGAAGTTACACAGGAAGGTTGAGCGAGAGCACAGGATGGCTACCCCCGAACCCACAAATTTACTTCCTGGATAAAGCGTTGTGAAAGAGTGATCAGCATAATCAGTAGAGACTGTGAAGTCCAATGCCGTATTAGGTAATAATTTATTTAAACCATTTTGCATACATAAAATGCACTTAGAGGATTACAAAAATACAGCAAAATAAAATAAAATGGAAACAATAAATAACAAAAACTCACAAAAGGAAAAACGAACAACATCTCAGCTACTTTCGCATAACAATTAAGCTAAACAATAAAGTAAAAATTCAACAATATTTTCTTGACCCATGTGAAACCTATCCATAAGCTGGTCCATTTTTGAGAAAATATCGAAAACACTATATCTACTCGAAATGTACCGGTTGCGACTCCAGAGCGGCAATTGCAGAAGATATTTACAAAAACGGAAGAATAAAGAATAAGAAAAGTTTTCTTCCGCTCAGATATTGTACAAAAACTCCACAAAAGAACTAAGAAAAAAACATGCGGTGCAAAAAAGCGTTGTAAAGTCTACCCATGGTTATATTGTGAAACTGGCCTTTAATTCGAGCAAGGCAGCCCATACGATTTTCTAAGCTTTTCTTCCAGCGCCGAGATAGTGAGTGTTTTAGTAGTTTTAACATTTGATTCAAACGGCAATCATAAATAATTCAGAGAACACGGTGCAGAGATAGTTTCTGGGCCAACATTGATAGTAACGGAAGGATTTTGAGACGAACCGGAGACGAGAAGCCTCAGTTTTAGAGGGGGTGACTTGAAACCAAATCTCATTAAGGCCAGAGGAAACTCTATGAATTATATTTTGGAGAACCTGGAGAGCATCTGAGGAATACTTTTAGTAACGGTTCTGATGTCATTATTGAAAAGAGCTGGACTAAGCGCAGAGCCTTGTTTCACACCTTTCTGAGCAATGACGGATTTGCCCAGCTATTATTCCTTTTTTTTTTTGTTTCTAATTTTTTATTACGCGTCTCGAGTATTGTAGTACCTTGACTTTTACGTTTAGGACCACAACTACTGAATCTTATCTTGTCTGAATATATGCTATAGCAGTTTAGATGCCACTTACCACCCATTACGTCTGTTATCTTTAATAAGGCAATTCGTCTTCAGTGCCAAAACAGTTTTTGTGGAACTGTAACTTGATAGCACGGAATCTGAGCGTCTTGTGTATCAAACAGTTCGTGGTAACGAACTGTAGTAAGGATTGACCCGACTCAATAGTAACCGAAACTCTGTAAAATGGAATTTGATACCAATAGTTACATCAAAAGACTCGCATTTTAATGCTGATTTTAAACACATAAGTTTCATCAAGATCAGTCATACCCATCAAAAGTTACGAGCCTGAGAAAATTTCCTTATTTCAGAAAATAGGTGGGAAACCCCCTAAAAGTCATACAATCATTTACGTAAAGAACTTCACTCTCTTTTGGGGAGTTGGGGGGAGGGGTTCAGTGATTTGGCGAGTTTTGTGCTTCTGGACGTGCTAGGATGATTAAAATTGGTAGGGGTGTCAGGGAGCTGCACAAATTGGCTTTATAAAGTCGTTTTTCCAGATTCGACCATCTGGGGGGCTAAAGGGAGATGAAAAATTAGAAAAAATTAGGTATTTATAGCATACGAGTGGGTGATCGAATCTTAATGAATTTTGATATTTAGAATGACATCGTGACTGAGAGCTCTTATTTTAAATCCTGACCGGCATTAAGCCTCTTATTTTCCTTTTAAATCAATCTATTGATTTATAGAATTTTGTTAGAGCTCATACCATATGATCTCTTGGCTCTTAGCTCTTCATGCCTCGTCACAAGTGCCATATGAGCTCTTAGCTCTTGTTGTTAGTAATAAAGATACGTACCTTAATAATTAATTTACGTAACGAACTTCTATATTGGAGTGTTTTTATTACGCATATAAGGGGTTTTGCCCTCGTCCTTTACAATAAAGCTTTAATTTTGTCCAAAATCCTTAAGAATGACCCCTGAATCACAAAGGCCGTAGAATAAATAGTTGATGTTACTAAAAATACTTTTGCGTAAAGAGGAAGGTATTGTGGAGGAGACGAACTCCGTTATATACGTATTATTTTATGTTCATTTTAAGTTTTAATGCTGTTCCAGCGGAAAAACCTTATTTATTTTCTTGTTTTTTTTTTTTTTAAATAATGCTGCACCCCCCTTCATAGAAATTCTCTTCCCTCATGATAAATTCCTCCATGGGAAGATCCTTTCACCTATTCCTTTCCCCTAGCCCAACCCAACCTAATTTGAAAAATTCCCCCCAAAAACGTCTGTACACTTCAAAATAACCCTTAATATATGTAATCAATTGAAAAGTTTGTAACTTGGTAACCTGGGAAAAAAAAAACAAATAAACACGCATCTGTGATCTGTCTTCTAGCAAAAAAAAATATATAATTCCACATTTTTGTAGATAGGAGCTTGAAATCACGCTGCAGGAATGCACTGCAGGGCCGACGCAGGGACCATAGTAGTCAAGAAGCGTCGTTAATTCTTAAATAGGAGCTTGAAACTTCTACTGTAGGGTTCTCTGATAAGTTGAATATGATGGTGTGATTTTCGTTAAGATCATTTGACTTCTAGGGGGTGTTTCCCTCTATTTTCTAATAAAATGCAAATTTTCTCATGCTCGTAACTTTTGATGGGTAAGACTAAACTTGATTAAACTTATATAAATAAAATCAGCATTGAAATATAATTCTTTTGATGTAACTATTGGTATTGAAATTCCGTTTTTAAAATTTCGGTTACTATTGAGCCGGGTCGCTCCTTTTCTTGGATTAAATTAAAAACAAACCAGTTTTTTTTAACTGCAAATAAGGAGCGACATTAAAAATTAAAACGAACAGAAATTGTTCTATATATGGAAGAAGTTGTCCCCTCCTCAACGCCTCGCTCTTTACGCTAAACTTTGAGTCTTTGTTACAACTCTGCTTTTTAAAACAATAAAAAACTTTAGTGTAAAGAGCGAGGCGTTGAGGAGGGGAAAACGTCATTCATATATGGAACAATTTTTTTTTAGTTTTAAGTTTTAATGTCGCTACTTACTTGCACTTAAAAAACTTGATTTTTGTAATTTAATTTCCGACTGTTTTTGAATTAATTCATATTTTGATTTTGGCTCACCGCACATGAATAGTTAAAACGAAATTTGAAAATTAGTTTTTTTTTTGCTAAATAGCTTTCTCATAGTTTTGATTGGACGATTTTGATAAGACAAATGGGCAGGAGAGGAGGCCTAGTTGCCTTCCAATTTCTGGTTACTTAAAAAAACAACAAATTTTTTTTCTTTTTTACGAGCTTTTTTGTTAGCAGTAAATATACGTAACTTACGAATTAATTTACCTAACGCACTTCTATATTTGTGTATTTTTATTACGTATATGAGGAGGGGGTTCGCCCCCTTGTTTGCCAATACCTCGCTCTTTATACTAGAGCTTGGATTTTGTCTCAATTCTTTAAGAATGACCCCTGAATCACAAAGGGCGTAGAATAAATATTTGAAATTACTAAAAATATTTTAGTGTAAAGAGCAAGGTATTATGGAGGAGACGGACTCCCTTATATACGTAATATTTTCTGTTCGTTTTAAATTTTAATGCTGCTCATTACTTTCAGTTGAAAAAATTTATTTATTTTCTTATTATTTTTTTTTAATAATTTTAGAAAATCCTGCGCCCCCTTCATGGAAATTATCTTCCCTCATGATAAATTCCTCCATGTGAATATCCGCCTACATAGCCCCCTCCCCTGATACGCCCGGACCCAAAGCGAAAAATACCCCTGAAAACGTCTGTAAACTTCATAATAACCATTAATGTATGTAAACAATGGTCAAAGGTTTGTACCTTGCAGCTCCTCCCCCGGGCAATGGGGGAGGGGGGGATGAAGTCTTCCTCAAAGACCTAGATGTTAGGTTTTTGACTAAGCTGAAGAGAATGGCTATCTAAAAATTTTGATCTGGTTACTTTGGGAGAAAATGAGCATGGAAGGGGACCTAGGTGCCCTCCAATTTTTTGGTTGCTTGAAAAATGCGCTAGAACTTCTAGTTTCCGTTAGAATGAGCCCTCTTGCGATATTCTAGGACCAGTGGGTCGATACGAACATGCCTGGAAAAAACAACAACAAATAAACACGCGTCTGTGATCTGCCTTCTGGCAAAAAATACAAATTCCACATTTTTGTAGATAGGAGCTTGAAACTTCTACAGTAGGGTTTATAGGGGGTGTTTCGCCCTTATTTTCTAAAATAAGGTAAATTTTCTCAGGCTCTTAACTTTCGATGAGTAATACTAAACTTGATGAAACTTATATATTTGAAATCAGCATTAAAATGCAATTCTTTTGATGTAAGTATTGGTATCAAAATTTTGTTTTTTAGAGTTTCGGTTACTATTGAGCCGGGTCGCTCCTTACTACAGTTTGTTACCACAAACTGTTGGAAAAAAATATTTTGTTTTTCTATAAGAATCTATGGTTTGGCTTGCTATTTGTATGTTGGAGAAACTTTTTCAACAATTTCTAATCCAGTCGCAGATAGTATTTTTCAATTTAATTTTATACCTCCTCCTGCTGACATGAAAAATAAAACATAATATCCTTCCCAAAAGATTCTATTAATGTTCTTTGACAACCCGGATACACTTACACGATTTTTATTTATTTAAATTGTAAGAGCAGAAGTAGTAATAGCAGCAGCCCTGAAAGTTTCAACTTAATTTTCTCCATTGATCTGATTTTGAAGTATCCTTCAATATAACGGATGGTAATATTTGTGGGTCAACAGTATCGTAAATATTTAAGATATTGATCCACTAATATGGTGCTACTGGACACTGATACTTGTAGTATTGTTTCCGATATAAAGCAGCACCATATGTAGGTCAAAATAGTCACTACTTTATTTGTCTGGTAACATTAAGTTAAAGTAAATACACTTTTGAAAGTACTAGAGGTGAAAATCCTACCATTATAGTTGATATTAGAAGCCATGCTTTTAAAAGGTACATTAATTTTATTCTAATTCCTTTTTTTGGCTTGCTACAAAATTCTTATTGAATATTTAGGAAAGTATTTAAAATTAAAGTTTTAAAAATTAAAGGTTAAAAAATGTAAAAATTTAAAAAAGTATCATCAAACGATTATTAAATCCACCATAACTGAACATATTCGAAATACTGACCAACTCCTATTGTACACATGCTGTAAGACATTATTTGGGGATCCTTTGACCCTCCCCCCACCCAAAAGAGCCTGGATCGGGCCTGGACCCCAAAAAATAATTTGGGCATTACAATTTTGATTGATATTTTGTGGCTTTGCTTATGAAACGAACGTAACGTAACCATGACTCCACAGACGTCACACGAGCTCATGTGACGAGACGTCACACGAGCTCATGTGACGAGACGTCACATGAGTCCACAGACGTCACACGAGCTCTTTTTTCTGAAAAGGGAAAACTAGCCTATCAAATTTACTTTTGACAAAAAGACTGGTGAAATCAAAAATTTCTTTTGGTAAATATTATAATTACTAGAATTTGAGCATCCTTCACCCCCTCACACAGGTGAGATTGGTCCCAGACCCCCTAATAAACACATTTAGAACAGGTGTTAGGTGTTAATCCTAGAGACCCTTTAGCCAGGGGTATCAGACTGGATGTAAACCTTCAAAGGGAGCAACTAGGACATTTATTCTTAGTTCCAAACAAGTTTGATTTAGATACAGAAATCCCCCCTGATAAATTTAGTAATTACAGGAACTTGGAATTCCATTTTTACTCCTCCACAGAGGATGAATCGGTTCCAGGGTGCTCAAATGCTAAGCTAGAATACTAGGTTTTACTTCTTCCATGGCTTGATTGAGGTCGTATGTTAGAAGATGTTGTGACTAAGAGACTTCAGGGAGAACCCTGTTATATTTGATGAAAAAATTAGTTCTCATTTTGTTGAAGTTTTCTTGAAATTTTGAAATTTTGTCGAAGTTTTGTTGAAATTTTGTTGATATTTTGAAATCTACAAACTTTCCTGTTAGGATAGTTTTTGACGCCCCACAAAAGAGGTAATAAGGGGTCCCTTGTTCTTACCTCTTGTTTAGTTTGGTGAGGACCTTACCGCTCTTTCTTGAAGATACGCAAATGAAAGATTTTGGACATTTCCTCCTTTGAATCGGAACGTAGCCTGGTTTGTTCCAGATTCGTTCTAGACGCAAGCCTTTCATGTAAACAAAAACTCATAAAGCTCATTTTAAATCTAAAATGTCATTTAAAAAGTGAACATGGGAAAAAAAGGATTAACCGTCTTTGAATTCTTTCATAGAAATTTAAGCGAGAAACAAATTTCCTGTCTGAGGCTCTGGAGTAGATGATTCCTTGTTCTGAAAAAATCCAACATTGCGAAACCCTTAAGAAGTATAGTTTTTGAAGGAAGTAACTGTTACTCGTTCTCTTAGTTACTAAATAGTAGGCCAAGAAAAAAAGATTATATAAAAAATGGGCATTTCAAAGGCTGATTTTTTTTTCTTCTCCGTTTCATTTTTGTCAGAAAACAGCTTTGGAGCTATGATTTTTGGTGATCGGCACCCCCCCCCCCTTCTTGCTCTGGAAGATACCCCCAACGCAAAATTAATCCTTGTAAGATATCCCCAATGAATTTAACCCTGCCCCTCACGGAAAATACCCTCCCTCGCAGAAATAAATCCTCAGAAAATTCCTCTCCCTACGTGGCTGTTTCTTCTCCAATCACTTTTGACTTAAAAAAAAGGCTAGCAATCCTATTGCCAAAGTTTGTGCGACAATGAAGTGTAGGTGTGGATGAGGAAGGGTAAGCCTTCCTTGTAGAAAGTAAACCCTCGGAAAATACTTCCCCTTACGTGGCTGTTCCATCCCCAATCATTTTGACTTTAAAAAAAAGGACTAGCAATCCTTTTGTCAAAGTTTCTGCGACAATGAGGTAGAGGTGTGGATGAGGAAGGGGCAGCCCTCCAATGCTATGAAGAATAAATGCTGCTCAATTTATGGTTTAATGTTATTCTTTGCTTTCGTAATATCAACGTAGACCAGAAATATTCCCAGAAATCATGCGGGAATGGATAAACTTTCACGTTTTTGATACATTTTCTAAGTTTCTATTGTACCCCACCCCCTAAAGAAAAAAAATTTATAGAGCTAATTCTGTATTTGCCAGATGGTTCAATGAAAGTTAGGGTGTATGGGTATTATAATGCACCTATTGAGGTATATCCCTCCCTCCATAACTGCAAAACAATCATAGAACCCCATAGAAGATGTTTAAGCGCATTTTGTTCTTTGTTCATTACTCACAGATAGTATTTGTTATTGGGATACATTAGTATATTTTTCGCAATTGGAGTTTTCTGCAAGGGAGGTTGTATAAGGAAATATTCAACGGGGAGAATCTTATGGGAATAAATTCCTTTCAGCAGGAAGATATTTCCCACAGGGGGTATTTTCAACGAGGACAGATTTTTTTAGGGGGATTTTCCACGGTTGACGGTGTTTTCTGAGGGGGGGGGGTATCTCTCAGGGATTTAACACCTACAACCCTAATTTTTCCCTTATCTGAACTAAATATTCCTTTCCCCAGGGAGAAAAACGAAATCTATGAAAAAAGTAGAGGTGAAACATCAAGTCAAGTCTCTTTACTAGATAAGTACATTTTCTCAGTCTTAACTCTAAAGAATCTGTCTTAAATCGTATAACCAATCATGTTTCCTGGAAACTATCCTATCATAAGCTTTACACATTAGACAAACATGGCGAAGAATGGAAGAAAAGAGAAAGAAAATACTAACGCGAAAAGTTAATCCCACCAGTGAAAGAAAAGCAAAAAAAAGCAAATACTTTGACCATTGTCACCACTATATTTCAATATTGTTACATAAATTACATTAAGCCAATGTTTGGTTGGGGCGACGGTGAGAGGAGAACAAACACTCATCACACATACACATTTATATATGATACACATATATTGATCCTTAAATGAATACAGAGCAATAACAGCATGATTACAAGCAATACAAGGAATGCTGCAGCAACACAAGGGATAACAACATGATTCTTTTTGAGAGTTCAAATTGACAAAAGAGTTCGTGACCTTGATGTTGGTTCAGGGACCGTACTCGGTGCAGCAGCCCAGTTAGACAGTCTATTAGACTATCAAATCCCTACGTGATCTGAGTTCAGACCAATGCAAGCCAGGTTAGTTTCTCTCCCAATCCTACATTTCTATCCCTAATCTATTTATATGCATTTTCAATGCATAAATAGACGAATATCTCTTAGAGATTCTAAGATTTCTTCTAGACTTCTCGAATTTCCTAAAAAAAATTACGAAAAGTAGCAAGACGCTCTTGATGCAGCCGGGTGGTGATTTTGAAGAAAAGTGCAAATATGTCATATGGTATGACATGGGCTGCACAACCAGGGCCGTAATTAATGTAAATTACCAATTGTTTGAGTATGGGTTTTACAACTCAGACATGGAAGCTAATTTGATGTTTGATTGGTAATTGGATCATAACTTCCATAGATATTTCTCTGATAAAGAACATCATAAATTTTGCTTTGAGAAGGGAAAGGGTATTATGGCTGCTTAAAAATGGGCCAAAAAGCTTTTTTTCCCTGATAAGGTTAAAAATTATAGCCATAAGTCATTAGTCTATGAGGACCCTACTATGAATAAATAAGCTGAGGGTATGAAACCCCCAAAAACGTAGCTTAAAAAGGACATTAATTCTTTCTGATAGGTTTTAAACATACATGCACACGTCCTCGAATTCAAGAAACACTAGTGCAAAATGATTCAAAAAATAAAGTTATTAGTGTCCCCTTGAAAAGGGCCAAGCAAAGAACCAGAAAAGGGCGAGACAGTTTTTCCCCCTACTCTTCATATGGAAGGATTGGTTTTAAGAAATTTGAAAATGACAGCTTTGAATAGAATAGAGAGTTATATAGATTAAGGAACTGCGAAAAGTGAGAGTAGGTGAACAGACTCCCTATCGTCTCCTTTTCTGCCATCCATTCCCTTGTAGCACCAAATTGTGTGATCTCAAATTTGAGATAGCCATTTTGATCAAAAAAGCTGAAAGTCCTAATAATTATGCCTCTTGGTCAACATTACTCATCTTACCGTGGGTAAAAGTACCCTTAAATTATCCGAACTGCGACGGATTTCCAAAGATGGGTTTTGGTACTAAAGACGGCGATTTCTGGTCCGAGTCAAAATCGTACACGTACAAACCCTTTCTTCAGCAAATAAGTCAAAGCTATTTTTGCTAATTAGTGTACTTTTTATCGTCTTGGCTACAGAACCTAAACATTCAATGTTCTATTGAGCTTTTGTTATTCTTATCTCTATATTGAACTATCTCAATAAGGTTTGTTTCTCTCACAACTGACACGATCAGTTCTACAAGATATTCAAATCATACATGACTTCTATTGTAAAAGCTCTTTCGTTAACAATGAAGCTGTAGTGGTGCTTGAATTGTTTCAATTTCAGCTGGTGTTTCAGCTTAGGGAAAAGAAACTGAATAATAAAGATGATGCATTTCCCTAGTGTAATATGATATAAATATGATGCATATCCCTGGTGTTTCAGCTTAGGGAAAAGAAACTGAATAATAAAGATGATGCATTTCCATAGTGTAATATGATATAAATATGATGCATATCCCTGGTGTTTCAGCTTAGGAAAAAGTGAATAATAAATATGATGAATCTCCAACCACTGCTCCTCTGTATCTATGTTGTGTCTTTCTTGACTGTTGTTTTGGCCAATGGTCTGTTTTTATTTGCTTTAAGGAACATTACATTAAGAAAAACAGTTATAAACAGTATTCTGAAGGTAACCTGTGTCTCAAATCTCTTGGTGATAATTGGAACAATTTTACTTTGCAGCTACAGCCTGATTTTCAATGTAAATGAAGCATACTGTTATATTCTGCCGATGTCTGGTATTCTATTGGTTTATATCCCTTTATTTTGTCACTCTCTTTGTCTGCTGGCCCGCTTTGCCCTTTTGGCATGCACTAGACGGGTCCAAGGATGGTCAGATAAAAAACTACTTTCAGTCACTATATTTCTTAACTTTTTTATATTATTTCCTTACTTATTGTCTTGGAAGTACTACAAGGCTTTTAAAACATTTAAGTCGTGCATGTATATTTTAAAAGGGAAACAGTTTCTGGAAGAGAGTGTTGTCCGTGTAGTTTATTATTTCTACATCCCTCAGTTGATACTACTTTTTCTTGCTCTATTTGTCGCAAGGATCGAAGTAAAATCAAAAAACCAAGTGAACGTACATATTGGTCAAAAACAACAAAATATCGTCACTGCAAAACTTCAAGCCATAAATGGAATTTGCCTGATTTTGATAAGCATCATCAGTGCTGCACTGCGTTATCTTGTATGTGCAAGGATTGACAATGATGCACAACTAAAGTGTTTTACCTTTGCTGCATACATACCGCAGTACTTCAGCTGCTTCTTACCACCATTTACATACATCATATTCAGTAAGACCATGCGGTTGTATTACAAAAACAAGTTCCAATCCTTATTTTAAAGTGGAAATAATATTTAAATATTAACATTCAAGTGCTAATCGTGGTCCTCAGTAAAAAAAAAACAACTAAGGATCTTCTGGAGTAAACGGATCGACAAAACCTAAAGACTTTAAGGGTTTTACAGAGCTCAGCCCTAAAGGTAAACCCATAAAATACTCACACCATAGAACAGAAAGCGGGTAATCCTAGACTAGGGAAGATATACGGGCTAGGGGGTCTTTTGGGCCATAACTCCCGCCAGTATGAAGATTCATATACAGGGCTGCCAGCTTGAAATCTTGTGTCGCATACTTTATTACTTTTGTTACAATAAACGTAATCAAATTAGGCTAAATCATGGAATCTTAAACCAGCCGCGCATTGAAAGATTTCACGTAGCATAAGCTTGTCTACAGAAGGCTTTCCAATATAATGCTTCATCGCATCTCACTGCCATTATTTTGTCAAGCAGTCTGAAAGAATGGGCTGATAAAAAGAATAATGAAAAATCTACCATTTGCATTCTCGGACTTTGAAGATTAAATGTTATTTTAGGAATAAACGCTTATGATCCTAGTTAATATTTAATATTGAATAAAAAAATACTGTTTTTTTAAGAAACGAAATGTTTTCTGTTATTTTTTGTCAATTAGTCCAACTTCATCTTGAAAACACTATTTAAAACGTCCACTTAAACAACATCATACATAATATTACATTCTGTGATTTACATCATACTATTTTAAATCAAAATAATATTACATCATAAAGTTACATTCTGTGATTTGCCGGACTGCTTTACTTTATAAAACTTCATTATGGGAAAAAAACAAAGAGGAAAAGAGATAAAGCGAAACTCTGTCTCAGACATTGTTTATAGAAAACCTTACATCGGTTGATTATCTTGAGTTTTCAGTTGACAGTAATTTGGTCTTCTTTGGGGCAAAATTCCATAGCTTTGCCGATTAGAGCTTGAAACCTATTCAGCAGATGTTTGTTATATGTTGAATTTGATGGTGTAACTTTCGTCAATATCACTTAATTTTTTGAGGCGTTTCTACTTTTCTCCAATATTTTATGATTTTTCTCGGGCTCGGAACTTTTGATGATTGACCTTAAGCTTTATGAAACTGGTATATTTAGAATTAGCATAATACATATATATATATATATATATATATATATATATATATATATATATATATATATATATATATATATATATATATATATATATATATATATATATATATATATATATATATCAGTGCTGTCACTTACTTGAAGTACTTTTACTTGAAGTGCTACTTAAGTAAAATTTTCCAATACTTGTACTTGTACTTAAGTAAAAACTTTAGGGTGTACTTATTACTTGATACTTAAGTAAGATTACGAAATACTTATTATTTAAGATACTTTTAATGTACTTGTTTTTCAAATACTTTACCTTTGACACGAAAATTTTGTGTGTGTGTGCTTTGGCAATGTACAAGAAAACATCACCTTTAGATTTAAATCAAACTCGGATACAGCTCCATGCCCTATTTTTGGATATGAAATAAGGTATTTGCTTTTGACGAAAACAAAATTATAGTATGATTAACGCTTGGTTTAATTTTTTTTTTAAATTATATAACAAAGAAAATTGAAATTATTTCACAGTTCACTGGTCGACAGTGAGCTAAAATCCCTTGTTTTGTGCTGAATGTTGCAAACTGTAGTCTATTTGGGCTTATATTTCTGACATTAGTGTTTAAGTTTTGTCATCTCGTCAACTGAACCAGATTTCTACCATTTACTCATTTTCAGAACCATATTATTGGTAAAACTACTGAAGCTATGAATCTTTGCCCGTCCAAATGTTGTATATAATAAACAAGGCTAGGGAATTCTAGCTGGATCCAATGCAGTGGTATTTTGTCAAGTTCGTTCCAGCAAATTCAGGTATTCAGACGAATCTGACTTCAGATTTGTCACTCCATTCATAAGTTATAGGTCCTACTAAATTAAAGGGGAACTCAACTTTCTTAAGACTTGAAACCCTCTCCCCCTAGCCCTATTTTAGATAGGGTTTGTGATACCAGAACTTTATATGAGCCCTGATCTTATGCATTTTTGGTCTAGTTTTCATTCGGATCCGTTACTCCATTTGCAAGTTATAGTAAGTTAAACAGAAAACTTAAATTTTTCAGGAATTAAAACCCACTCCCCCTTGTTAAATTTGAGCTAGGGTATTTATCTCAAAACTTGACATGTGTCATGGTCTTAGGCCTCTTTGCTTCAATTTTCATTCAGATCCATCACTCCAGTCGCAAGTTGCTCTGAATTAAACAAAAAACTGTTTTTAGCAGGTAAAGCCCTCTCCCTTCTGTTTTATTTGAGCTAGGGTCTTCGTCTTTCAACTTCATGTGTGTCATGATCCTTGGCACCAAATCTGGCCATCAAAATTTTCATCCAAATCCAACCATTGTCTCTCCCCCTATACGTGATTACACAGACGGACGTACAGACAGACAGACGGGCGGACGGATTTTGCAACTTCTTAGGTAGCCATATTGGCTAATTGGATCCAAAAAAAAGGAAAACAATGGCATATCATCATTCATGTATCATCATCTATTTGGATAGTGGAAAATATCCATCAAGATAGGTTTTTGAGATCTGTCTGTCCGCCCGTCTGTGCAATCGAGTATAGCGGGAGAACCACCAGTCAGATTTGTATTGAAATTGAACTATTTGGATTAAAATTGAGCACAATTAGGGCAATTGGGCTTCAAGTGTTAAAAAAAATTCGAGTTTTTTCATTTAATTCACTGTAACTTGCATATGGAGATGAATATTGATGAAAATTGAATAAACATGCCTAAGAGTATGATATGCATTGAGTTCTGGGATGGGGACCCAAGCTTAATTAAAAGTTGAGTTTTTCATTTAATTCAGTGTAGCTTGCGAGAGATTGATGCATCTCAGTGAAGATTGAATCACAGGTGCCTAAGACCGTGACAGGCATCAAGTTTTGAGATGAAAACCCTAGCTCAGATAGAACGAGGGGGAGTGGGTTTTAAGTGCTGAAAAAAGTCAAGCTTTATGTTTAATTTAGTATAACTTGCGAATGGAGCAACGGATCCAAATGAAAGCTAGACCAAAGATGACTAGAATCAGAGCTCATATCGAGCTCTGATATCATAAGTCCTATCTAAAATAGGGCGCGGGGGAGGGGGTTTTAAGTTTTAAGAAAGTCGAGTTTTCCTTCAGTTTAGTAGGGCCTATAAGTACTTCCACCCATGGCTTGCCCAAAGCCTGGTAATAACTCTTTTCCAAAATAAGTCATACTGAAGCCAACCTTCAACCAAATACTCCGTCCCCAGAGAAAAATTACTTTGTATGGCACTTGGTATTTACCAAGTGACATACAGTGATCGCAAATTCTTTAGGTCTGTCGGTCTGTCAGTCCCGGTCTTGCTAGTTCAGGCACTTCCAGATAAGCTAGGACGATGAAATTTGGCAGGCGTATCAGGGACCAGAGGAGATTAAACTTGAAATAGTTGTTTCCCCGATTCGACCATCTGGGGGGGGGGGAGTGGGAGGATGGTTAATTTGGTAAAATTTGATCGGATCTTAATTAAATTTGATATTTAGAAGGATATCATGTCTCAGAGCTCTTACTTTAAATTCCGACCGGATCAGGTGACATTGGAGGGGGAAATCTAAAATCTTGGAAAATGCTTAGAGTGGAGGGATCGGTATGAAACTTAGTGGGAAAAATAAGCACAAGCCCTAGATACGTGATTGACATAAACCGAACGAATTCACTTTCTTTTAGGGAGTTGGGGGGAGGGTTAATTTTGAAAAATTAGAAAACATGAGGTACTTTTAACTTACGAAGGAGTGATCAGATCTTGAATTTCATCGGATGAAATTTTTTATTAGAAGGACCTCGTAACTCAGATCTCATGTTTTAAATCCTGACCAGATCTAGTGTCATTGGGGGGGGGACTGTAAATCTTTGAAAACGCTTAGAGTGGAGTAATCAGGATGAAACTTGGTGGGAAGAATAAGCACAAGTCCTAGATACGTGATTGACATAACCAAAATGGATTCGCTCTCTTTGGGGGAGTTGGAGGGGGTGTTAATTTGGAAAAATTACAAAAAATAAGGTATTTTTAACTTAAGAGCGGGTGACCGGTCGTGAGGTATTTTTGAATCGATATTAAGAAGAAACTCATGTCTCAGATCTCTTATTTTAAACCCCGACCAGTTCTGGTGACATTGGGGGAAAGTTGGAGGGGGAAACCGGAAATCTTGGAAAACGCTTAGAGTGGAGAGATCGGAATGAAACTTGGTGGGTAGAATAAGCAAAAGTCGTAGATACGTGACTGATGAAACCGGACTGGATCCACTCTCTTTGGGGTAGTTAGGGGGGTCCAGTGCTTTGGCGAGTTTGGTACTCCTGGACGTGCTAGGACAATAAGATTGGTAGGCGTGTCAGGGACCTGCACAAATCGACTTGATAAAGTTGATCTCCCCGATTCAACCATCTGGGGGGGGGGCTGAAGGGAGAGGAAAAATTAGAAAAATGAGGTATTTTTAACTTGCGAGTGGGTGATCGGATCTTAATGAATTTTGATTTTTAAAAGGACCTTGTGTCTCAGAGCTCTTATTTTAAATGCCAATCAGCATCAAGCCTCTGATTTTCTTTTAAATTAATCTATTGATTTTTATAATTTTGCTAGAGCTCATGCCATATGAGCTCTTGGCTCTCCCGACCTCATCACTAGTGTCATATGAGCTCTTAGCTCTTGTTTTATTCCTTTTTTCTCGGAAGATTTTCGACTTAGTCTTATGGTTTTTACCACTTCATGGTGTGAAAACTGCTGCGAGAAATAGATGGGTTGCAACTTCTGCCGTTTTGTCTTCTAGTATATTTAAATGTGTGCTTGCACCGTGCCTGCGTCCCCTTAAAAGTTCCGTTTCTTACGGTAATATTGGTTTGTCTTCTGTTGCATATGCAGATGAAGTTCTTCTTGTTGCCCGGACACGCCGTGGATTGCTTTCCAATTTTACTATATTAACCAATGAACTATCTAAGATTGAACTGTCAGTTAATGCGTCTAAATGCGAGTTTATTTGTTTTAATAGCCCTTATGCGGTCGCTCCACTCGTTGCTGGGACTGCAATTCTGCCATGTTCTTCTTTAGTTAGTTGCCTTGGCCTGTGTCTCGGTCCAACACTTTCCACTACTTTTTCATCTCTAGTGAATCAAGCCGTGAAAAACCGTCGCGTCGCTTATGGAAAAATATCCCCAAAAAAAGCTGTTACAACCGCAACAGTTTGTGCATGATTTATAATGCTTATTGCGCTCCGGTGCTTTTGTTTTATCAGGCATGGCTCATCTGTTTCGTAAGAAAAATCCCCATACTCTACTTGCGGTTTATTTCCGATATTGCAAGTTCCTCCTCCGGCTTCCTAGATGGCACCAAAACAGAAAAATAATTGCTCGATTTGGTTTAATAGATATGCCTTCTTGGATTCAGTCTTCCAGTGATGACCTATGTAAAAAGACTATCTACTTTATTCACGTTTACGACCCTCTGCAGCCTTTTTTCCATATTGATAATGGTTAATTAGTCCATATTGTCTTTTTTTTAGTTTGAATTTGTTTTCTTGCTGTTTATCGTTTTTATTTATTTATAATACTCAGTACTTTTGTTTTTTTTATACTTTTACGTATTATAAAGTTCATTCATTGATTCATTCATTCATTCTGCAGTTTGACCAGCCGTATGGAATGCGTCTGAATCAGCGGGCTTGCTGCAGGCCCGTGATTTTATAAAGTATGTTTGTAGGGAGTTTTACCGACCATCTGAATTGACTACACAGTATGCGGCTTGCTTGAGTGATAACCAGCCAAAGGATATAGATGGCATACATTTTCATATCGTGTCTGAAATTTAACTTGAGAACCTGAGGCAGTTTCCTTGTAAAGGTGCCGAGGGCGAGACATGTCATCAATTGATTTTTGATTATTAACCTTTGGTTTCTCTTATTAAAAAAAGTCTGCAACTGACTCACTTGGCTCCTTACTTTTAAATTTGAGTTTTTTGTTGCTAAGGTTTTTACTTATTGAATAAGAGAATGAACTACTTTATTACCTTTTATCTGTTTTAAAGCTAATCCAAGTTTCTTTTTCTTTTTTCAATATTTTTTCCACCATTCCACATGTTTCAGAATAGCCCTGTATTTTTTCAAACGTGCCAGATTTGACTGAAAACTAACCGCAAGAAGTTCAACTATATGTGCACTGTATTAATCGTGTCATGTGATCTGTCTGATCCAATCAGAAGTTTTTTGACTGCACTTAATTGTTTTGATAGTCTTTTTCTTTCAAGCCGTTGTGTTGAAAATTGGTTCAGATTATTTTTTGGACTTCGTTGGGTGTCTACCAGCCAAACAAGGGAATAAAATAGTTTCAATCTTATTTTATCATTTCCACATGTTTCAGAATAACCGTGTGTTTTTTCAAACGTGCCAGATTTGACTGAACACTAATCACCAGAAGTTCAACTCTGCGTACACTGTGTTAATCCTGTCATGTGATATGTCTGATCCAATCAGGAGTTTTTTGACAGCACTTAATTGTTTTGAAAGTCTTTTGCTTTCAAGCCGTTGTGTTGAAAATTCGTTAAGATTATTTTCTTGGACTTCATTGAGTATGTAGCAGCCGAACAAGGGAAACGGTTAAAAACGATAAAACGGAAATTCTGGTTCTTGATTAAGATTTCCAAGAGAGGAATGAACAGGGACATTTTATAAGCAAGGGAAGAGGCTAAGAAGCCTTCAGAATGGCTTTTAAAAAAGGTAGTATGGGCTACATATCAGAAATATATATATATATATATATATATATATATATATCATGAAAAGAGAAATCACCAATGCTACAGCACAAACACACAAAAAAAAAAAAAAAAAAAAAAAAAAAAAAAAAAAAAAAAAATAAAAGAGAGACAGAAGGAGAAAAGGAAGACTGTTTTCCTAAATTAGTGATTAATATAGACCAGCACTTGAATGAGGCCTTAACCCTACTCATCCATACAATCACATAGGTCAAACAGCATAGCCATACACAATCAACCATAAAGAATAATCCATGGACAGGCAGTCATGTCGTCAATAAGTATATATATATATATATATATATATATATATATATATATATATATATACATAGAATAAATACTTGAAGTAGTACTTGAAGTAATACTTAAGTACAATTTTGGAAAGTGCTTGATATTTGATACTTAAGTAAGAATTTGGTAAGTACTTATTACTTGATATTTAAGTAAAAAAAACAATGAGTACTTAATACTTGATACTTAAATAAAAATTAGGAGTGATATATGCAGCACTAATATATATATATATATATATATATATATATATATATATATATATATATATATATATATATATATATATATATGTATATATATATAAATGGATTCTCATTGTCGCTTGTCTTCTAACCACAGAGAATTTGAGACAATATGCTGTCTTTTCATATTTAAGTATTTTCGAAGATATTTGATCATTAAAGCAAGCCCAATTTCTAACAACAATATCTTTTAAGCTTGAAACTTTGTATGGCACTTGGTATCTACCAAGTGACATATAGCGATCGGAAATTCTGTCGGTCGGTTTGTCGGTCTGTCTGTCCCGGTTTTGCAAGTTTTGGCACTTCCAGGTAAGCCTTTGACGATGAAATTTGGCAGACAAATCAGGAACCAGATTAAATTAGAAATTGTCTTTTCCCCGATTCAACCATCTGGGGGGGTGGGGGAGTTGGGGACGGTTAAATAGGAAAATTAGAAACAATTTGGTATTTTTAACTTACGAACGGGTGATCGGATCTAAATGAAATTTGGTATTTAGAAGCATATCGTGTCTCAAAGCACATATTTTAAATCCTGATCGGATCCGGTGGCATTGGGGGAAGTTGTGGAGTTAAACCTAAAATCTTCAAAAACGCTTAGAGTGGAGAGATCAGGATGAAACTATGTGGGAAAAATAAGCAGAACTCCTAAACACGTTATTGATATACCCGAAATGGATCCGCTCTATTTGGGAGAGTCGGGGGGGGGGTTAATTTAGAAAAATAAGAAAAAATGAGGTACTTTTAACTTTTAACTTAACTTTTAACTAACGGGTGATCATATCTGAATAAAATTTCATATCTAGAAGGACCTCGTAACTCAGATCTCTTATTTTAAGTCCCGATTGGATCCTGCGTCATTTAGGGGGGTTTTGGGGGAACCGGAAATCTTGGAAAACACTTAAGGCGGAGAGATCAGGATGAAACTTGGTGGGAAGAACAAAAACAAGTCCAAGATACGTGACTGACATAACCGGAACGGATCTGCTCTCTTTTTGTGGAGCTGGGGGGGGGGGTATTTTGGAAAAAATGAGGTATTTGTAATTTACGAACGGGTGATCATATCTTTTAGAAATTTGATATTTAGAAAGATCTTGTGCTTTAGAGCTCTCATTCCAAACCCTAACCAGATCCAGTGAAGTTGGGGGGAGTTAGAGGGGGAAATCGGAATTCTTGGCAAACGTGAAAACTGAGGTATCATTATATTGCAAATGGGTGACCGGATCTTAAAGAATTTTGATATTTAGAAGGACCTCGTGACTAAGAGCTCTTATTTTAAATCCCGACCGGCATTAAGCCTCTGATTTTCCTTTTAAATCAATCTTTTTGTTGTTGGAATTTTGCCAGAGCTCATACCATATGAGCTCTTGGCTCTTTTGCTTCGTCAGAAGTCCCATACGAGCTCTTAGCTCATGTTTTTTTTAAGTTTTTGAATTGTTGTAATTCCTTGTTAAAATATAAACAAATATTTGTGTAATTACCTGCATCTGGGCCCCAGTACTTGGCACGCAGCAGGCTTCTGTATATAGATTTCTATTGTCATTGTCGCTTGTCTTCTAGTCGCAGACAATTTGTTGGGTTTTCATATTGCAGTCCTTTCAAAGATATTTGATATTAAAGCAAGTCCCATTCCTAACAACGATATCTGCTAAGCCTCAAACTTTTGGTTTTATTTTTAAGGTTTTTGAATTGTTGTAATTTCTTGCTAAAATATATACAAAATTTTTTGCGATTTCCAGTTTTTTGCTCTTTACGCAATTTAACGTCTTTTCATACTAAGTTTTTTTCAAAAATATTTGATTATTGAACCTACTCTGATTTCTAAACAGGATATGAACTAAGCTTCAAACTTTTGGTTTTCTTTTTTAAAATTTTTGAATTGTTATAATCCCTTGTCAAAATAGAGAACCATTATTTGTATTAATTCCTAATTTTTGTTTTTTGGGCCTTCTTACTGACGTTATATAACTGGTTGCGTTCAAAAAATTTTCTTTTTTAAGGTTTTTGAATTGTTGTAATCCCTTGCTAAAATGTATTCAAATATTTTTCTGTTACCAGTTTTTTGCTCTTTACGCAATTTAATGTCTTTTCATACTGTGGTCTTTCAAAAATATTTCATTATTGAAGATTCCCCGATTTCTAGGTCCCCCGATGGAATTGACTGCTAGGGTCTGGCTTCTTGAACACCCCTCCTGCGGACCCTCAAGTCTAGCGTGTCACGCGAGATTGCGTAATTCCCAATATTTCTAGTAAGCTACGTAAGAATATATCACTCCCAATAAATTTAGCAAAGTCACGCAAGATTGCGTCAGATCTACGTGTACGTGTATACAGTTGTTACATAATACCCATGTGTGTGCCTCCCTCAGTTACAACCGGGGATTCCTCACGGGTCCCTGAAGTCTAGCAATTCACGCGAGATGTATCACTCCCAATAAATCCATCAAGTCACGCAAGATTACGTTACCCTCAACTCCCATTACCTAACAGACACCTGAAAACATTCCCTATGACGCGCACCTGCTGGCTGTCGTCGGAATGGCGGGGCAGGGATGCGTTTAAATCAGGGGAAGGTAAACAGGAAGGGTGTGTGAAAGCACAGGATGGCTGGCCCCCAACCCCCCATTGCACTTCCTGGCTGAAGGGCCAAGAAACGGAGATCAGCACCGCCGGTAGGGACTGTAAAGTCTAATGCCGTATCCTTTACCTTTACCTTTACCTTGGTATTAACCAAGTGATATACAGCAATCGCAAATTCTGTCGGTCTGTCGGTCCTGGTTTTGCTACTTTAGGCACTTCCAGGTAAGCTAGGACGATGAAATTTGACAGGCGTATCAGGGACCGGGCCAGATTAAATTAGAAATAGTCATTTTCCCGATTTAACCATCTTGGGGGGGAGTGGGGGGCCAGGTAATTTGGAAAAAATTGAAAAAAAATTAAGTATTTTTAACTTACGAACGGGTGATGGGATCATAATGAAATTAAATAAAAAAAAAACAAGTTTTTTTAACTGAAAGTAAGGAGCGACATTAAAACTTAAAACGAACAGAAATTACCCCGTATATGAAAGGGGCTGCTCCTTCTTCAACGCCTTACTCTTTGCACTAAAGTTTGACCTTTTCTCTCAACTCTACTTTTTAAAACAGTAAAAACTTTAGTGTAAAGAGCAGGGCGTTGAAGAAGGAGCAGCCCCTTTCATATACGGGGTAATTTCTGTTCGTTTTAAGTTTTAATGTCGCTCCTTACTTTCAGTTAAAAAAACTTTTTTTTTATTTAATTTCTGAATGTTTTTTAGTTAATCGATGTTTTGATTTCGGTTCTCCGCAGATGAATAATTAAAGCGAAATTTGCATATTTATTTATTTGGCTAAATGGCTTTCCCATAGTTTTGATCGAATGATTTTGCGAAAAAAGGAGGGGAAGGAGGCCCAGTTGCTCTCCAATTTTTTGGGTACTTAAAAAGGCAACTAGAACTTTTAGTTTTTACGAACGTTTTCATTAGTAAAAGATATACGTAACTTACGAATTAGCTTACGTAACAAACTTCTATGTTCGTATGTTTTTATTACGTATATGAGAAGGTTCGCCCACTCGTCAATACCTCGTCAATAGCTCTTTGCATTAAAGCTTAAATTTTGTCCCCTGAATCACAAAGGCCGTAGAATAAATAGGTGAAATTACTAAAAATCCTTTAGCGTAAAGAGTGAGGTATTAGGAGGAGGTGAACCCCTTATATGCGTAATATTTTCTGTTCGTTTTAAGTTTTAATGCTACTCCATACTTCCAGTTGAAAAAAACTTTTTCATATTTATTTCCTCATTGTTTTTTTAAATAATGCTAGAAAATGCTGCGCTCCTTTTGTGGAAATCTTCTTCCCCCATGACAAATTCCTTCATGGAAATTTCCCCCACATAGCCCCTCTTCTCACCCCCCTCCTAACCAAAAAATCCCCCTGAAAACGTCACTATATTTCCCAATAACTATTAATATATGGAAACACTGGTCAAAATTTGCAACTTGCAACCCCTCCCACGGGGAATGTGGGGGAATAAGTCGTCCCCAAAGACATGGTTATAAGGTTTTTCGACTATATTGAATAAAATGGCTATCTCAGAATTTTGATCCGACTACTTTGGGAAAAACATGAGCGTGGGAGGGGGCCTAGGTGCCCTCCGATTATTTTGGTCACTTAAAAAGGGCACTAGAACTTTTCATTTCCGTTCGAATGAGCCCTCTCGCAAAATTCTGGGACCACTGGGTCGATACGATCACCCCTGGGAAAAAAAAACAAACACGCATCCGTGATTTGTCTTCTGGCAAAAAATACAAAATTCCACATTTTTGTAGATAAGATCTTGGAACTTGTACAATAGGGTTCTCTGATACGCCGAATCTGATGGTGTGATTTTCATTAAGATCCTATGACTTTTAGGGGGTGTTTCACCCTATTTTCTTAAATAGGACAGATTTTCACAGACTCATAACTTAATTTAAAATCAGCATTAAAATGCGATTCTTTTGATGTATTTATTGGTATCAAAATTCTGTTTTTTAAAGTTCTGGTTACTATTGAGCCGGGTTGCTCCTTACTACAGTTCGTTACCACGAACTTTTTGATTTGATGCTTGGAAGAATATCGTACTCCACTGCTCTTGTTTCAAATCCCGACCAGATCTGGTGACATTGGGGGGAGTTGGAGGGGGAGGACCTAAATCTTGGAAAACGCTCAGATCGGAGAGATCTGGATGAAACTTGGTGGGAAAAATAAACAGAAGTCCTAGATACGTGATTGACATAACCGGAACGAATCCACTCTGTTTGGGGGAGTTGGCGGAGAGGGAGGGTTAATTCTGAAAAATTGGAAAAAATGAGGTATTTTTAACTTACGATGGAGTGATCGGATCTTAATGAAATTTCATATTTAGAAGGACCTTTTAACTCAGATCTCTTACTTTAAATCCTGACCGGATCCAGGGTCATTAATGGAGGGAGGAGTTGGGGGAGCCGGAAATCTTGGAAAACACTTAAAGCGGAGAGATCAGGATGAAACTTGGTGAGAAGAATAAAAACAAGTCCAAGATATGTGACTGATATAACCGGAACGGATCCACTCTGGATCCGGTGACATATGGGGGATTTTGGGGGAACCTAAAATCTTGGAAAACGCTTAGAGTGTAGGGATTGGGATGAAACCTGGTGGGAAAAAGAAGCAGAAGTCATAGATACGTGATTGACATAACCAGAACTGATCCGCTTTATTTAGGGGGGTTGGGGGGGGGCAATTCTGAAAAATTAGAAAAAATTGAGGTATTTTTAATTCACGAAGGAGTGATCGTGTCTTAATGAAATTTCATATTTAGAAGGGCATCGTAACTCAGATCTCTTGTTTTAAATCCCGACCAGATCCAGCGTCATCGGGGGGGGGGGGGGCCGGAAGTCTTGGAGAACACTTAAAGCGGAGAGATTAGGATGAAACTTCGTGGAAGGAAAAAAAACATGTCCAAGATACGTGACTGACATAACCGGACTGGATCCGCCTTCTTTGCTGGAGTTGGGGGGGGGGGGTCCTTACGGCCGTCTCCTACATGCAGTAGCATTCTGGCCTCTATTGCATACAGGAAAATTTCTTGATTAGTACCCCTTCCCCTATCTTCCAAAATTCTAGACAAAATTATCATTTAATAACAAAACTTTTCATTTATTATGTGCTGAGAGTTAATACCAACTACGCCCTCTTTATTTTCATAAAATAAAATCTTAAAAATGATAAAATGACTATAAATGTTAGATTATTTATTTGAATTTTTGCAACACTAGAATTTCTGTTCCGGGGGCTAGTGATCATCTGTCCCTTCCCTAAAACCACCTGTGCCTACAGGAAACTCTAGTGTGTTGCCTCTGATAAAAGATTTCCCATAATAGAAAATCTTAATTTCCTATAAGTTCTTAGACTGTCGCTCCTCCTACGAAGTGGTCAGGGGAAAAAAGAAGAAATGAAAATAAACTTAGGGGGACAAGAACGTATCCAGAATTTTTATTTGGGCGGGGGAGGACAAAAAACTTAAAATTGCATCAAAAGAATAGTTTTGTTCATTTTGTTACGTTTTTACAAGTCTAACAAAAATTTCAGCGAGGGGAGGGATCAAACGCCTTACCCCCTTGATACGGCCTTGATGGAAGACCAATTTGTATTTGCGCTGCTAAGGGAATGTTAGTGAGCTATAAAGTCTTGATTACTTATTGAGTTTTTGTTGACATTTGGGCTCTCTGTGTGTCTCCTAAGATGTTTCTCAGCACATTTTTCGCATTTGGTTTACACTTCTGTAGGATTTTCTTTCAGTAGTTGTAGACTGACTGTGCAGTAATCCGATTATCTTCATGGTTACCCTAACTGAAGGCACCAACGAATTAGCTTTTTGTTTAATGGAATCTTCATGGTGTCTAGGCTACAATTCTAAAACAATTTCGATTTGAATCTGTTGCAATTGAGAAGTTTCAGGAATGCGCATTTATAAGCATTCAAATGCATGACTTCATCAGTTACTAATCAGTTACTCATCAGTTACTTCATCAGTTACTAACATGTTTTAGTGTTGTCAATGAAAAAAAAGGAATTCAATTAGCGAAAATGCAGTATCTACAGTTAGTATTGCTCCACGTCTATGTTTTCTCCTTTATGAGCGTGGTCTTTAACAATATTCTCTTTCTGCTCGCTCTGAAGAATACTAAACAGAGAAAGACAGTTATAAATGATATTGTGAAGGCAACCTGTATAGTAAATCTTTTTGTAATTATTGGAATGGTTATAGTTTGTAGTTACTGCCTAGTATTTGATGTAAATATGATACATTGTCATATCTTCACTATTTCTGGCTTAATATTTATTTACATTCCTTTATTTTGCCATTCTCTTTGTCTTGTGACCCGATTCGCTCTCTTGAAGTTTACAAAAAGGATCCAACAATGGTCAGATAAAAAACTAATATCAACTGCTATATTTACTAACTTTTTGCTTTTGCTTCCTTACTTATTCTCTTTGAAATACTACAAGAATTATAAAATTTTCGAAATGTGCGTATGTATTTTAAACGAGAAGCTTATTGTTCTAGAAAATTTTAATCCATTGATATTATTTTACACTCCTCAGCTCATTCTACTTTTTCTTGCTTTTTTCCTTGCAAGAATAGAAGTACAGTTAAAGAATCAAGTCAATGTGCACACTGGATTAAGGCAACAAAATATTGTCACGGCAAAGGTTCAAGTTTTCAATGGAGTTTCTTTGATATTGGTGAGCACTTTAAATGCTGTAGTCCGTCATCTTGTGTGTGAAAAAATTGAGAATAAGATACAGATGCAATGTTTAGCCTTTGCTGCTTACATTCCTCAATACTTTGGCTGTTTTTTACCTCCTCTAACGTATGTAATTTTCAGTAAGACAATCCGTCTGTATTACAAAAACAAATTCAAATCATTTTTTGGAAGTGTAAATGGTTTTTGAACGTTTAATTAAAGGACTGTATTGTTTGCAGGAAGTGATTTTTACTGGAAGTTTTACTGGAATTTTTCTGGAAAGACCAATGTAAAAATCAAGTTTAACTGTAAGATACAAATGGAACAGTTATATGCTCTGACTTTCTTTTATTTATTTTTTCTATCTACTTTTTTTTAGGTTTTACTTCATAAGATTAGCAGTTTTTTTTTCTGTGTTTGAGCATTGAAGACCACTCGGTGGAGGTCCTTGTCGAAGCATCTGCCTTTGTATATATATATATGTATATATATATATATGTATATATATATATATATATATATATATATATATATATATATATATATATATATATATATATATATATATATATATATATATATATATATATATATATATATATTAATAAAGCGTCTGAGAACATAAGAGTTTATTTGGATGCAAGCAGAATTTTCGTGAACTTGTGGAATTTTCTTTCGTGCTAATGAAATGGTTCTATTGACTGTAAAAAAAAATAAAAACAGGCTGTGTTTGTTGGCAGGAGATAGGCAGAGCAGTTCATAGGGTTGATGGTGCTCGGGGGTCGGTTTTCTTAAAATTATATTGTCATACAAGAAAACGAACCGCTGTCCTTTTTTAAACTTCATAATACATTTAACTGATACAAGATGTATAGCCTCCGTGTTTACTTATCCTTTGTTAGGTCGTTATTAGAATATGCATATCCGGTCTTGCATTCACTAGTTTCAATTGAACATAGCAACACAATTGAACCGGTCCAAGATAATCCGAGGATAATTTAAAAAGCAAAATATCATAGTTCTTCCTCATTAAAGCCATTCATTCGATCCAGCTCTAAATGGGACCCGGCGAAATCTAGGGAATGTAAGCAGGAAGGGTGTGTGAAAGCACAGGATGGTTGGCCACCATCCCCCCATTGCACTTCCTGGCTGAAGGGCCATGAAACGGAGATCAGCACCACCGGTCTGGACCTTAAGGGTCTAGTGTCGTCTTACTACTTACTTTTTTACTTACTCATTAAAGCCAGGCATGTTACCACCTTAACAGAAAGGAGGGATAAAACTTTCTTGAATTTTACTAAATACGCCACTTCCAGTCCCTACAGTGAAGGAATTACAAATAAATACCACAACTCCATTAGACCCTGAGCCTCCACATTCTGCCTCGCTTAGCCTCCACAACAATCCTGACTAACTCTAGTATCCATTCTCTTACCGACAGTGTTTTGGATCATATTAATAATTCCTGGTACAGCTCCTTAACCAAAAACAACCCCCTCGTTTCTTTTTAGTTAATGGTGTAGTATCGCAATAACTATTCCTCCTTTTTCTTATTCTTTTTTTTCCCGTTTGTGATGTTTCTTTGGCTCCATGTTTTTTGTGCGTGTATTTTCATTTTCGAGCTCTCTGTTTAATCTTTTCGTTTACACAGTCCTTTTTTTAATTCTGAATATTTCTGATTGTTTCATTTATACTTAATGATTTTGACTTGTATTGTGTTTTTGATTCTAAATATATTGGTTGTTTTTCAATTACTTGACTTGGAATTCAAATCGGTTAGTTTTTTTTATAGCTAATTATAGCTGTTTGTCAATAAAGTATTATCTTATAAGCATTATCTTTTATCTCTCTCCCCCTTTTTCTTTTAGGTCATTAACTGTAGAACGTACTTTATTAGTTTTTAGACACGAAACCTTTGAATTGTATATTTTACTAATTTGTGTTGATTTTTTATTGGTCATTTTTATAATTGATGGATTTCTTGCTTGATATATTTTTAACATTTGTCTTGCTGCCTTGTTTTCTTCCGTTTTGTTTTATTTTCCTTTAACATACGAGAGAATTTGACTCTATTAGAGCTTGTGATAAGCTTTTGAAAATAAAAATTATCTTGTCTATCTTTCTTATATTGTATACTTAGCCCAAATATATTCCTTCAAGGGCGCTGGCAGAAAAATTTCCAGGGGGGGCAGACGCCAAAATAGCAGCTGAAGTTTGGTGACAGGGATTATATTTTAGGATAATTTTTTCGCAAGAATAAGTTTATTTTTAAATACTTTTAGGGAAAAGCTCTCAAATAAAAAGAGCTCAAAATTAATTTAAATATTTAAATACTTTTAAATACTTTAAATACATTAATACATAATGTATTAATTAAAGCAATAAATTGCTTTAATTAGTTAAGGCAATTAAATTACACGCAAATTAAACAAAATACAGCAAATTTTAAATGACAAGGATTCCTGGCAAAGGGATCAATTTATTTAACCAATAATATATTTAATTATTATGCATTTAATCTTAAAAGAAAATCAAACTCAAACCAAAATTAGAGAAAGATTTATTGTATCCGTAGATTATATTAGATTTAGAATCGTCTTTATGCAATTCCCTATGCCTTAAAATAGTTTACAGAAACAGTAGAGATACTCAAAAATCATCTTACCTGCATAGATACCACGTTTTGATTTTGTACCGTCCATGTAAAATGTACCTTTTTAAGAACAGGACAATCCTCCCCCTCGAAATTAAATCTCTGATATGTTCAGACATTAAAAAAATAATAGAATAGCGAAAGACAAGCAAAATTTAAACTTACTATCCAGCGGTCAAAATAAACCTCCTTTCATTTTTCGCAACAAGAGAATCTTATCAAATAGTTTGTGATAAAAAACTGGAAGAAAAAATTGACTTGGGCCAATACTCACCAAAACTAAAAATGGAATTCTCTTGAAAATTGCTACACCAGTAGTATTGGCTTTTTATGCTGATTCAAATATATATTAAATTCTTTCAGTTTACTGTTACCCACCCAAAACAAAAAAATCTGAAAAATTCGCCTAATTTAAAAAAAAATGAAAAACACCCCCTCCCCAAAAAAAGAGCAAGTGATCTTATTGAAAACCCCATTATTAGACATATCATATAAGGTCACCCTACCGTAGAGGTTTCAAGGTCCAATCTTCAAAATGTGGAATTTTGCATTTTTTTTTTTTTTTCAGGAGAAACATCGTCGATGCAGTTTTGTTTGTTGTTGTTGTTTTGTTTTTTTTTCAGGGGTGATTGTAACAAACCGAAGGTCCAAGATAATTGGAAGGGAGCTCATTCAAGCGTTAAAGATTTTTTTTTAAGTGACTGTAAAGATTGAACAAGGGGAAAGTCTTATTTTCTGCCATTTTAGAGCACTAAACTACGGCTTGACCGAAGAAGACAAATTTGCAATCAATTTAAAGTTCTGAAAAATTAAGCTAATTGACTTAAAAGTAAAAATAACTATGTTAATTCTATTCAAAAAGTTGCTTCGCTTTATTTACTATGACATTTGGCTACGTTTGGTGATCTGTAATTGCGCATCAGCTATAATGAAATGGGGGTCAGTCATTGTTTAGGTGGGGGTAGGATAGATTCCTAAAAAGCACATTTTAATGGACAAACTCCTTGCTCTTCATGCAGCTTCAGATAAATGTTGAAAGAGGTATGGGAGAGTAAGAATTAATTAAAATGTTCCTCTATACAGCTAAAATACTACTTTCCCATATCTGCCAGCACAGAGGTGGAAAAGGTATGGCAGGCCATCATCCCCACCAGGAATTTTTTTAGGGTGGCAAATACTGCTAGGAACTTAGTTTTCAGCAATTTTAAATGGTAATATTTTCCTTTTTCTATCTAAATGAAGTACTTCAATGTGTTTAAACAAATATGTGTAATGTATTTATCGATAAGAAAATTATATTGCACAGGTTTTGATGGCTTCAGCTATGTTGAAGATTAAAAGTCTCACAGAATATCCATCCATACAAACAATAATAATCATATATAATATTATAATATTATATATCATTATCATATATAATATCATATATAATCATTATAATAATAATCATTATAATCATAATTTCATCCGTCTTAAGCCGCAAACTTAAACGTTGGACGGTACTAATCAAAGTAAAATAATTATTAATTTACACATATAAAAAAGAATTAACAAGGAATTTAAGGAACCGGTACCTCAAACTATAGCTTGGCTAGAACTGAGTGTGATTTGGGGAAAATAACCAGAATTTAATAGAAAAAAAATGCATTTCAACTGAAGGCAAGGAACAGATTTGAAACCTATTTGATTAGATTATTCTTTATATGAAGGGGGTCTCCTAACTCTTTACCGAAGTTTGGCCTTTGTTTAAATTTTTAAAGAAAATTTGCAATCGAAATGAAAATATTTATCAAAGCACTAAAAAACTTTTGTTTAATGAGCAAGGTGATGAGAAGGGGGCAGTCTCCCTTATATACAAGAGTAATTTATATTTTTTTAAGTTTTAAACATGTTTCTTACTTCAGTTGAAAAACCTTTTCTATTTGTTTAATTACATTTCATTTGACTGTAAAGTTTTATAAATTCGATTCTTTTGGTAATGTAGAAAAAAACGATAAATATTTCATTGATCTCGGTTTGGACTTTGATGGGTAATCAAACAGTTCGTGGTAACGAACGTAAGTAAGGAGCGACTCGGCTCAATAGCAGCTGAGATTTTAGAAAAAGGAATCTTGATACCAATAGATATATCAAAAGAATTGACTTATTATGCTGATTCCAAATATGTAAGTTTCATTAAGTTTACTCTTACTCTTACCCGTCAAAATTTACGAGCCTGAGAAATTGTATCTGACTTTCGAAAAAAGGATAAAGGCCCCCTTGAAGTCATAAAATTTTAGAAAATCACATTATCAGATTCAGCATATCAAAGAACCCTATTGTAGAGGGTTCGAGATAATACCCCCAAGAATATGAAATTTTGCAAGAAGAAATGTCACGGATGCCTGTTTATTTGTTTTTTCCTCAGGGGTGATCGTATCAGCCCAGTGCACCTAGAACGTCGCGCGAAGGGAAATTCTAACGGAAATGTAAAGTTCTATCCCCTTTTTTTAAGAGACCAAAAAAGTTGGAGGGCAACTAGGTCCCTCCCATGGTTTTTTCTCAAAATCGTCCTATCAAAATTTGAGATAGCTTTTTTGTTCAGCATATTTGAAAGGTCCAAAAGCTATGTCTTTGAACATAAAATTGCCCTATGCAGCCACTGAGGAATGGTTTTTAAGTTATAAGATTTGCCCATTGTTTACGTATAATATTTGTTATTGGGAAGTATGTTTTCACTTTTTGGGTGCGGAGGAGAGGAAGAATTTTCTGCTGGAAGGATTTTGCATGGAGAGAATTTTTATATGTAGAGGAAAGTTTCCGGGGGGCTAACTTTTCAGGGGAAATTCTACAATTGGTGAATTTGCCAGAAATCCTATAAGAAATTTCTTTATATGTCTTGCTTTCTCCTTACGAATACAATTTTACGCGTGGAGATGTTCTGGGTAATTGTCTGGGGTAATTTTCACCAGGATTGAATTGTCTAGAGGATATTTCTATGGGAAGGGGGATCTCTCCGTAGAGGTGGAGCCAGGTATCCTGTCATTATTTAAAAACGATCAGATATTAAATAAGAAATAAGTTTTTCAACTAAAAGTAAGGAGCAACATTAAAACTTAAAACGTACAGAAACTATTAATTATATGAGGGTGGCTGCCCCCTCCTCAATACCTCGCTCTTTACACTAAAGTTTAAGTTTTGTCCCAACTCTTTAAAAACAACTCCTGAAACCCAAAGGTTGTTTAATTAGAACAATAAATAACTTGTTTCAAAGTACCGATTAACTGTATCGTGAAGGGTGAGGCGTTGAGGAGGGGGAACCCCCTCATATACATAATAATTTCTGTTCGTTTTAAGTTTTAATATCGCTCCTTTTTTTCGTTTGAATTTAAAGGACAAAAGTAAGTAATTACAAAAAATACAGAAAAAATAGCCTACTGACAAAACTAAGATATAAACTCCCATAATTCAGTTCTGTTGAGCAATGCCAAAGTGGTGGACGGATTTTTTTTTAGCAATATCGGCAGTCTTGAACTTGGTTATCAAACACCGAAATATTTAATGCCTTTAGACACAGTGTTTGTAATAAGTAACGCATTATCAAAGTAGTTGGTTGAAAGTAAAACATTAAAACTAAGATTAAGAAAATCAAATGAAAATTTCAATTCAAAATTTTTTGTTTAATTTTGAATACCAAAAACCAATATATTTGACATAGTCAGAGCGCCAGATTCTGTATCTCGCTTATTTCGATTAGTACCCATGCCGGAAGGTACAAAAATGTTAAGGGTGGATCCCATGGTAGTCGACCATGCTGATAACGAATATCGTAGGGCGCATGTTCGTCGTTGGGGCGTTTCTGAGATATAGGCCAAAAACACCAAATTTGGCCTATAATGGGGTTCGATGATTCTAATTTTTTTTTAGAGATAAGATTGGTCAAATCCAGCGTACTCTTACATCAATAGAAAGAAGAGACTTGGGGCTACACGAATATGATTTTGTTTGTAAAAAAAATGAAAAATAGTACACTTTTTACTGCAGTTTAAAAAAAATGAGATTTTTGTCAACAAATTTCTAACAGAAAAGCTAAAAACTCGAAATTTTTTCAAGATAAAATATTTTTTTGTATATTAAAAAGAAAGCCCGTTTAATTCCGAACACATTGAGCTAAGAAAAAAAGTTCAAATTATTATATCTGTGGGGTCTGCAACTTTTCTAGCGAGTGTACCCGATAATATGAATTTTGTTTAGTAACCTACTACCTAGCGGGAAGTTGATTGATAAGCTAAGCAGAAGAAATTGATAAGCAGAAGATGAAAAAGAAAAGTGAGTCAGGTAGGCCAAGATAAAAAAAAAAAAAAACAGTTACTTCAGGTTGATTCAACGTGTGATTCTGACGCAAACACTGATTTGCTGATGTATGATAATGAAGAATATGACACAAATTTGGAAGATCAAAAAACAGTTTTTAAAGAAATAGAATTTTTAAAAGCACTGTTGGTGTTGTTAACTTGGGTGGAAAAATGAGTGTAATTTTTTTTTTGCAGAAGTAAGAGACTTAATGAAAGTAATTTACAAAATTAAATATCACAAGAAACTTGGTGATACTGACTAATTTAGATTTATAAGGACTGATAAAAAGGCATGTTACATTGATCAATCAGATTTAGTATTGGAACTTCAAGTTCTAGTGAAAATGCTTGTCAAATGGAACATCTGTGATTTGAAATTGATTTGTCAATATTTAATCTAATATCTTGCTTTTCCTTCAGCACCTTCATTTTCCTGAAGCACCAAACAACCATGCAACAGTCGAAAATCTCTGCGAACGTTCACGGCGATAAGTAAAGCTGTCGGATGTGACGATACGGTGGTCACGCAAGATCTCTTCATTTATCAGCTAGCACAGGGAGTGAAAAGTAAATACCCGGATGACTTCAAAAACGTAATCCTACGGATGGGAGGCTTCCACCTCCTGCTCAACTAACTCAAGGCAGTTGGTAAGATAATGGACAGCTACGGACTCAAAGAGATTATAGTGCAGGTAAAGCTGCTGCTGCCTGGTACATGCGAAAAGGTATTTCAAGGGAAAGGCTACTACCAAGATATCAATGCCTACTACGATATCTTAATCACTTTGGCTCCCATAATGAATGCCTTCGAAACCCTTCGAAATGTGTCACCCACATTTGCTTTCTGGCGGTAGTTCTTGGAAATACGTGAAATAGCGATGCAATTCAATCATGCTGAACGAGACTGTGACTGGGAGTCTCATTTGACAGCAACTGCTCGGATGTTGCCATACTTGGTGGTGGCTGACCATCCTCATTATACAAGATGTCTCATACAGTACCTATATGACATGCGAATTTTACCACAAACCTTTCCTGATATACACAGAAGGCTCATGAAAGGATACTTCACAGTGAAGAGAACGCACACCAGGTTTACGACCAACTGTTCTAATCAGATACTGGAATGTAAAGTGAACAAGGATGCAAAGACGACGGCCGGAATAATAGGAGAACAAATGGATGAGAGACAGACTGAAGCTTCGATTCTTACCTTACCGATTTCCGCTGCCATCAGCAATGGTTTCCCGCAAGTAGTCAACGTATCCACAGAGATATTGAAATATCACGAAGATAATCAATCGACGACGACGCGATTACAACTTTCACAAGATATAGTTCGAGACATTTTCACTACATGTGGCAATCCGTTCAGCAGAGTGAACTTCGACCTAGTGAATATTGTGACGTCAGAAGTTGTGGACGATGAGAAGATTGTTTCTGATATTACTTGCGTAGACACAAAAGGAAAAGAGGTGGCTGAGGACTTTCTGTGCAACAGGAAAGACGATGTGAAAAAGGTTGTACTTCGAACTTTCCCTTCAGAGAGGAAAAATCAGAAAGTGAATGGTGTCCACAAAACCGATCTCCTGAGCTCTGAAGTAACAGCCTTGAAGAGAATCATTACTGCTCAGTTGAGCTACGGTGAAGAAAAGGAGAAAGCCGTTGCAAAGATCCTCACAAAAGAGATTCTTCTTTTCCCTCCATCCATTTTTGAACATCTTCCACAACAATCAACCAAGACATCCTGTGGCTGAAAAATGAGTGCGGGGAACAAAGCTGTGCTGTTGAACTGGCTAAGAAAAAAAGGAGGACTTTCATCTAGGCCGGCCACTGTGAAATCCAAAGAAACAACATCAGCTACAGTACACATCATTGACCTAATGTCCAAGATAAGGTCGTACCGGCCTGCCAGGTTTGAAACAGTGAAATCTTTCGCGGAAAGATTGTTTCTATCATTACTGAATTATCTTCCAGTGGGTATTCCTGAAGTCCACGTTGTCGCACATCGATACAACGGTCTGTTTGGGAAGCTCACGGACACCGGAGAGTTGATATCCTTGAAATCAGCATGCAGACTCCGACGAGGGAAAGGGAAAAACCTCCAGATATCCGCTCTTAGCACAATTGAAGAATGGGATGCCGTACTTTCAAGCTCAGCGTCTAAAAGCCGGCTCCTCGAAATTTTGTATGAAACTTGGGAGCAGATGAGTGACCAGCTTCCGAATGCACTCAACCTTTTTCTCTCAGGTGGGTTCAAGGAGAGATTCAAAGTGGTCAAGTGTGGCTGCAGTCCAACTTTACCAGAACACCGTTACTACGAGGAATGCTTGTCCTCCAGCCACGAAGAGGCTGACCAACGCCTTATGACACATGTCAAGTACGCTAGCCGTTACGCTTGTAGCATCGTAGCATCGTTTTGCATGCCAACGACACAGACGTGGCAGTAGCCTGTATTCATTTTTTTGAAGAGCTTCAAGCTGAAGGACTGAACGAAGTTTTCTTGAAGTTCCTAATTTACATTATCCCATTACACGAGCCGGCGGATGGAGTCCACTTGTCCAAAGAGGAGCAGATTATGTTACCGTTCGTACAATGTCTGTCTGGTTGTGACACAACGAACTTATTCTTCGGCGTCGGGAAAGCTTCTTTCTTAAACACCGCGGTGTCTCCAACTTTTGCCTCAAAAATGGTGTCTGTGACGGAGCAGATCAAGGATGCAGAAGGGAAGCTTTCAGTCGACGCGTTTAGAGAATTTTACGTCCTATCAAAATTCCTGGTAATTGTAAACAATATGGTAAACAGGCCGGATTCAATTCACTGGCCAGTGTAAGGGCTTACATTCGGTGCCAGAAACAAGATTTGAAAATACTTCCACTTTGTGACAACACCTTCGAGCCATGCATACGTAGAGCCTTATTCGCTACATAGATAATCTTGTCGTTAGTACAGGCTCGACCGAGCATTCCAGATCCACTTCTCCTTGGATGGAAGATGGCTGAAGGGGGAGTAGATGTGGTCGTCTCAAACTGTAAAGAAGCATCAAGCCTGGAATCTTACTGCAGATGCAAAAGTGGAAGATGCAGGAAAGACTCTAGCTGCTCAAAAATTAACGGATGCTGCAGCTTATGCTCCTGCCGCGGAAGGAGGAGGGCATGCAGGGAGTCTGACGTTGCCCCATCTGAATTCTCGGAAGAAGAGAATGAGGAATATTTGTGAAAGTTTTATTTAATACCTTTTACTTTTAATTA
>NW_027062693.1:1137436-1332594 GCF_032884065.1 Artemia franciscana
GATCATTTCGTTCTATTTGACAAGGCAATTTTAATTTGCAGAATAAATGGTTCACCACAATCTTTCAGGTTGGCAATATAAGTAAGAAAAAAAAACCTGAATCAAGACCTCACATACATAGAGATACTGATCATATTCCTATAATTTCAGTTTACGATAATTTAGTACAAAGAGAAGGTATTATAACCTCAACTTAATTTTTGTATGTGTATAATTGCATTATAACATCGTATTATTATGTGTATTATAACTGAATGCAATTATGACTTAATACGTAATGAAGAAGTAATATTCTTCTTCATTTTAAAGGAAGATCCTTTGACCTTATCAGCCAAAATCAGGCTATTAAACAAATTATGTTAATTGCTAGGTACAGAATTCTTGCCCAAAATTTTAATTAGGAATATTCCAGTATTCGTACAATTTTCTTTATATCTTACCGTTTTGCTCTTTTTATTTTCTGCATTTGTCAATATATGACCAGAACTTTTCCTTTGATTAAGAAACATTTTGAATAAAATACATCTTGTTAATGCCCTATATTTTCTTTCCATGACCAAAAACGCATTACTATTTTTTAATTAAATACATTTTGCAAATATAATTGGTTGGCTATCAAAAAACTTTCACTTGACAACATTTTAGCATTTTTTGGACAAATATTGCTGTTTAATGCTGCAAAACGGCAGTAAAGGCTATTCTGCTGTGTCATAATACCTTTAATCACTTCAAAAGGCCATTAGAATTTTCAAGTACAGTACAGTGAGCCCTCCCGTGATATTCTAGGACCAGTGCTTCGATACAATCACTCTTGAAAAAAAAGAACGAAAAAAACACGCATCTGGGACCAAGGTTCTCGGAAAAAATACGAGCTTTCATATTTTGTTGAAAGGAATTGAATCCTACGCAATAGGGTTCTTTGTAGGGGTTGGTTTTCCCTTTTTTCCGTTTTTTTTTTATTAAATCGGACAAATTTCGTCAGCCTTCTCAGTTTTGATGGACAACTTTAAAAATAATAAATTTTGCATATTCCGAATCAGTAGCTCCAATTGAGAGCAGATCCAAGCCCTGCACCCCAAGATTCTTTGCCCCCCCCACATGGATTTTGAAAATATTTTTTTTCAATGTATTTTCATTAAAACGAACTTTTTTCTTTTTATTTAAAAAGCGACAAAAGCAGGGGGGCGGGGGAATTGGCACCATTGTTCCGAATCACGATAAACACATTCTTTTTATGTATACTTTTTCGAAAATATATTCTAGAGTTTCACTTCCTATTAACTTGAGTTGCTCCTTATTTACAATCTGTTACCGTGAACTCTTTGACACGACGTATTAGACATCCCGCTGAGAATGAAACGGTCAAAATTATATTTTGCTGTATAAAGCAATTTGCTGCGCTGTTCCGTTTTGGTAACAAATTTATTTAGCACTCTACAGCCTTAGATTCCATTTTTGTATTCCCGTTTTTACCCATAACCTCTTTGCTTATCGTTACATTAAACATACAAATTTTCCGAAAAAGAAGTTTAAACTCTTTTGGTCAAATAAGTTGAACCTTTAGCGACACGTTGAAGGAGGTGTTGAAAAGGGATTGAGAGGTAACAAGCCCCCCTGTCTTTGCCGCTCAGATGCCCCTCTCAACACTGATGAAAATTTAAAAAAGCTATTTTATTCAAAATGGTCATAAGGTCTAACAGTTACGTCTCCTGGAATGCCACAGCCCTCGGGGCAAGAAATGTATGTTATGTAATTTGTCTATTTCTTACATGTAGGATATATCATTGGGAAAGGGAGAATGTTTGATCCTGGGCGTGTCCAAAAATGCTAATGATATTAAGGTGAAATTTTGGGGAATGCTGAGCAATCCCCGAAAAATCTCCAAATGCTGAGACACGACCTGCATTGTTCTACAATGTGACTACTTACATCTGTTTTGACGTATACTTGTGATTACTTTCAGGGAATGTTGAGGGGGATGTTTAACAAAATCAAAACGCACTATGTGCATGTTGATTGTCAAAAGCGCCAAGATTGTCAAGCTCAAACTTTCAGAGTATGTTCAAAAGGGTGCACCTGGGCGTTCCTATACTGACCTCAGGAACGGCTACGGGTATTAAGTCGAAGCTTTCATGGAATGCTAAGAGGATGTTAAACAAAACCAAAAGATACAATATGCATCCAGGTTGTCGAAACAGTACGTCTGAAATACCTTATAAATAGTGAACGGTATTGAGTTGAAACTTTCAGAGAATGCCAATATTTAAATTAATGAATGTGCATCCCAGTTGTCAAAAGAGCCTAGGTACGATATATCAGAATCGGCTAACATTATTTAGCTTAATCTTTCAAGGTATATTGCCCTAAATCAAAGGATACATCAATCTAAATAAAATGGTGCGTGCAATAGGTGATATACTTCAGGAGCAGTCAAGGGTACTAAGTTGAAACTTTCAGTGAATATTGGGTTCAATGTTGCATTCGCTTAGAAGACAATTTATGAATCCTGGTTGTCAGAAAGGCGTATCTGCAATATCTCAGAAACGGATAATGAAATTTGGTTGGAACTTTCAAGGCACATCGAGGGGGATGCTGGATAAAGCAGAAGACGCTAGTTAGAACTAATAAATTAGAATTGAATGCTTTAATGCTTTAGTCAAAGATGTGAAATCTTCAGAATGTTCACTATATTGACCAATAACAAACTTCAAAGTTCAAAAATGAACAGAAATTGTCTTTGAAAAACTGTCCAAAAAAGGGGTTTTTCAAAGAAAAGTAAGGAGCTGTTTAAAACTCAAGATCATTAGAACTTTAACAAAAAAAAATCAAACAGTTCGTAGTAACGAACTGTAGTAAGGAACGACCCGGCTCAATAGTTACCAAAACTCTAAAAAACGAAATTTTGATACCAATAGTTACATCAAAAGAATCGCATTTTAATGCTGATTTAAAATATATAAGTTTCATCAAGTTTAGTCTTACCCATCAAAAGTTACGAGCCTGAGAATATTTGCCCTGTTTTAGAAAACAGGGGGAAACACCACCTAATAACATAGAATCTTAACAAAAATCACACCATCAGATTCACGTATCAGAGAACCCTAATGTACAAGTTCCAAGCTCCTATCTACAAAAATGTAGAATTTTGTATTTTTTACCAGAAGACAAATCACGGATGCGTGTTTATTTGTTTGGTTGCTTTTTTTTTGTTTTTTTTTCCTTTTTCCTAGGGGTGATCGTATCGACCCAATGGTCCTTGAATTTTGCGAGAGGGCTCATTTGAACGGAAATGAAAAGTTCTTGTGCTCTTTTTAAGTGACCACAAAAATTGGAGGGCACCTAGGCCCCCTCCCACGCTCATTTTTTCCCAAAGTCGTCGGATCAAAATTCTGAGATAGCCATTTTATTCAGCATAGTCAAAAAACCTTATAACTATGTCTTTGGGGACGAGTTACTCCCCCACAGTCCCCGTGGGAAGGGCTGCAAGCTACAGACTTTGATCAGTGTTTGCATATAGTAATGGTTATTGGGAAGTAAACAGACGTTTTCAGAGGGATTTTTTGGTTAGGAGGAGGGGTTGAGAAGAGGGGTTATATGGGGGAAACTTTCCGTGGAGGGATTTTTCATGGGGGAAGAAGATTTTCATGAAGGGGGCACAGCATTTTCTAACATTATTTAAAAAGCCAATGAAAAAATAAATATGAAAAAGTTTTTTTTCAACTGAAAGTAAGGAGTAGCATTAAAACTTAAAACGAACAGAAAATATAACGCATATAAGGGGTTCACCTCCTCCTAATACCTCACTTTTTACGCTAATGTATTTTTAGTAATTCAACTATTTATTCTACGGCCTTTGTGATTCAGGGGACAAAACGTAAGCTTTACTGTAAAGAGCGAGGTATTGACCGAGTGGGTAAATCCCCTCATATACGTAATAAAAACATACGAATATAGAAGTTTGTTACGTAAGCTAATTCGTAAGTTACGTGTATCTTTTACTAATGAAAACGCTCGTAAAAAACTAAAAGTTCTAGTTGCCTTTTTAAGTACCCAAAAAATTGGAGGGCAACTGGGCCTCCTCCCCTTTCCGTTTTTCTCATAATCATTCGATCAAAACTATGGGAATGCCATTTAGCCAAATAAATAAATATTTAAATTTCGCTTTAATTATTCATCTGCGGAGAGCCGGAATCAAAACATGGATTAACTAAAAAAAACATTCAGAAATTAAATAAAAAAAAGTTTTTTTTAACTGAAAGTAAGGAGCGACATTAAAACTTAAATCGAACAGAAATTACCCCGTATATGAAAGGGGCTGTTCCCTCTTCAAGGCTCTGCTCTTTACGCTAGTTTATACTGTTTATAAGTTTATACTGTTTTAAAAAGTAGAGTTGAGAGAAAGAGTCTAACTTTAGCGCAAAGAGGAGGGCGTTGAAGAGGGAACAGCCCCTTTCATATACGGGGTAATTTCTGTTCGTTTTAAGTTTTAATGTCGCTCATTACTTTCAGTTAAAAAAACTTTTTTTTATTATTTAATAACAATTACAGAATAAATGAAACCCAAAACAAACAGATGATCTTATCGAATATAAAGAAAAGATATAAGCTACTGACATAGATGAATAAATAAATCTCAAACCGAGTAAAAAATTAAACCTCTAACCGTAACCGTAACCGTAACCTCTAACCGCAGAAGTTCTAAGGCTAATCTTGTCATGTAAGTGACCAAAAAGATTGGAGGGTAACTAGCCCCTTCCCAGGCCCCTTTTCCCCCAAATACATCTAATTAAATTTGTGGGTTCCGTTTGATTAAGCATAGATGAAGGTACAATAACTAGGCCCACGCCCTTTAGGAATGAAAGACCCCAAATAGTCCGTGGAGAAACGGCTGTAACCTGTGGAATTTTCCGATTGTTCATACATAGTACTTGTTATTAGGCAACATACATATTTTTTTTTTGGGGGGGGGGAGCAATTGTCTGCTGTAGGAATTTCACACGGCGAGAATTTTCCGTGGTAAAATGTTTCTGGAAAGAATTTCCAGGAAAAATTTTACACGGGGAGAGAGTAGGGGATTTCCTGGTATTATTTGATAAATGTGCAGAAAAACAAGTTTTTATAACAGAAAGTAAGGAGCTACATTAAATCATGAAACAAACAGAAACTATTCTGGTATATGAGGGTGGCTGCCCCTTCCTCGACCCTCTCTCTTTACGCTAAAATTTGACTTTAGTCACGTTCTGTTAAGGACTCGAAACACAGTGATCGTTCGATTGAAAAGAAAAGTATCGTTAAAGAATTACAAAATTTTGGCAAGGGTTGAAGGAAGCCCCCCCCCCAGTATACAGAATGATTGATATTTTTGTGGTTTTAATATTACTCATTACTTTCAGACTGAAATTTCCTTTCATTTGAAAAGAACTTGTTCTTCTCCTTATTTAACCAGGATTGAATCTGGTCGAATCTAAACCTGAAGTACTAGTACCGCTTATTTGTAGTAACTGAGATTACTACCATTGGAAAGGGCCATTTGTTTTACCACAGGACGAGAATTTTGCCTCGTGGAGAGATTAAACTGTAATTGGGCAAAAACTCTAAGATAGCAAAGATTGCGTACATGACAAATCTATTGAATTCTGACAAAAATCTTTCATCTTAACTTTATGTTTTCAATCTCATTTTCATTGGTCCTTGTTTTTGGAAATTTAAACCCTGTTACACACATGGAATTTTTTAGTCACATCTAGGTTTTTTTCTTAATTAATTAAAACAACGCCTTTCCCCACGCCCTGGTGTGTGTGTGTGTGTGTGTGTGTGTGTGTGTGTGTGTGTGTGTGTGTGTGTGTGTGTGTGTGTGTGTGTGTGTGTGTGTGTGTGTGTGTGTGTGTGTGTGTGTGTGTGTGTGTGTGTGTGTGTGTGTGTGTGTGTGTGTGTGTGTGTGTGTCGACCCCGGAGTTTTAATGTCAAATGTTTGAACTCTTGTTAAAAATCGCTATCTGAAAATTTTATCGGATGCGTAGGCTATGGGGAAACAAGGGCGTGAGGGAGGGGGAGGCTAGTTGGCCCTCGGATCTCTTTTAACTATTAGAAAGTGAATTAGAATTTTCAGTTTCCAATCAAATGCCCTCTCTGAGGTTTATAAGAGCATCCTTTACATAAGAACCATACGTGACCCCAGGGCATAAATTACAACGCCTGGCCCCTGACCCTGAGGAGTTGTGTCGACACCAGACTTTTTGTTATCTGACCTTTTAACTATTTTGAAGAAAATGGTCGTCTCAAAGTATTATCTGATGTATTTTAGGGACATAGAGCGTAAGGGGAGGCTAGATGCCATACCATCACTTTTGACTCGTAAAAAGTGAGCTAGAACCATCAATAATCAAATGTGTCCCTTCTGAAGTTTATAAAGGCAAAACTTCCATAAGAAGCATGTATGCCCCCGGGTATAACTTACAATGCCAGTCCCCGGGTCCTAGGGGGTTGTGTCAACACAGTAATTTTTGTTATCTGGCCTTTGAACTGTTTTAAAAAAAAATGCAATCTTAAATTATTAATCTGGTGTGTTTGGGGAAGAAGAGCGTGGGGGAGGGCAGGTGCCCTCGATCACTTTTGAATCTTGAAAGGGGAACCAGAACTTTAGATTTTTAAACAATTGAGCCCTCTCTGAAGTTTATGCATGCATCATTCCATAAGAATCATATATGCCCTAGGGCATAACTTACAACGCCTGTCCGCGAGCCCTGGGGGGGAGTGTGTCGACCCAGGAGTTTTAATATTCGATGTTTGAACTATTTTCAACAAACTGGCTATCTCGAAATTGCTATCGGATAGGTTTGGAGAAAACAGGGCGTTGTGGTGGGGGCGGGGGGCTAATTGCCCTTTGATCTCTTTTACTCATAAAAAGTAAACTAAGAATTTCAATTTCTAATTAAATGCCCTCTCTGATGTTTATACGAGCATCCTTTCTGTTATAACCACATACGTCCCCAGGGGTTAACTTACAACGCCTGTCCCCGAGCGCTGGGAGGTTGTGTCGACACCGGAGTTTTAATATATGATGCCTGACCTATTTCTAACAAAATGGTTATCTCAAAAATTTTATCGGTTGGGTTTTGGCAAAAAAGAGCGTGGAGGGGGGGCTAGTTAGCCTCAGATCTGTTTTGACTCTGCAAAAGTGAACTAGAACTTAATTTCCGATCAAACGAACCGTTTCTGAAGTTTCTACGAGCATGCCTTCTATAAGAACAACATTTGCCCCCAAGGCGTAACTTGAAACGCCTTCCCCCAGTCCCGGGACGGAGGTGGGTTGTGTTGATACTGGAGTTTTTGTTATCTGACCTTTGAACTATTTTTGATAAAAATGTCTCTCAAAACTTTTATCTGATGCATTTGGGGAAAAAAGGGTGTTTGGGGGCTGAATGCCCTCCTACCACTTTTGACTCTTAAAAAGTGAACTAGAACTTTCAGTTTCGAATCAACTGAGCCCTCTCTGTAGTTTATAAAAGCATCCTTTCCATAACAACATCTGCCCCCGGGCTCTGAGGGGTTGTGTTTACACCGGAGTTGTTTTCTTTTATCCGACCTTTGAACTATTTATAAAAAATGGCTATCTTAAAATTTTATCTGATGGTTTTGTTGAAAAAAGGGCGTGGGACAGGAGGCTAGTTGCCCTTGGATTTCATTTGACTCTAAAAAGTGAACTAGAAGTTTCAATTTCCAATCAAATTAGCCCTCTCTGAAGTTTACACGAGAATCTCTTCCATAAGAACCATATATAAACGCGTAACTTAAAACGACTGCCCTGGGCCCTGGGTACTATTTTTGAGCTGGTCCATGGGACCTTTGAACTATGTTTAACAAAATGGCTAGATTTGTCTGATGCATTTTGGAAAAAAGGCGTGGTGAGGTTAGCTGCCCTCTGACCACGTTTGACTCTTAAAAAGTGAACTAAAACTTGCAGTTTCCAATCAATCGAGCCCCCCTCCGAAGTTTATACCAGCAGCCCTTCCATATGAATCTTGTATGCCCCCAGGGAAGAGCTTACAACGCCTGCCCCTGGGCCCTGAGGGTAATGTCGACACCAGAGTTTTTGTTATGTGACCTTAAAACTATTTTTGACAAAATGTCTATCTCAAAATTTTTATCTGGTACATTTTGGAAAAAGAATGTAGGGGTGGGGGGCTAGTTGCCCTCTGATCTCTTTTGTCAAGGGGTCAAAACGGTTGTTTTGACCCCTTAGTTTCTGTTATACAATCTTTGAACGATTTTTAACATAATGACTTCCTCAAAATTTTATCGGATGTATTTGGGGGGAAAAGGACATGGGGGGCTCGTTGCGCTCCGATCAATTTTTACTCTGAAAAAGGGTACTAGAACTCTCGATTTCCAATCGAATGAGTCCCCTTTGAAGATTATATCATGACCCTTCCATATGAAGTGCCTCTGGGAAAAATAAATAAATAAATAATAAAACATTGAAGACATATGACTCTGAAAAAGTGAACTAGAACTTTTAATTTCCAATCAAATGATCCCTCTCTGAAATGTTTATGAGCATCCCTTCCATAAGAACCATATTTGCCCCCAGAGCATTGCTTACAACGTCCCTCTCCTGGCCCTGGGGGGTTGTTTTGACCCCTTAGTTTCTGTTATACAATCTTTGAATGATTTTTAACAAAATGACTTCCTCAAAATTTTATCGGATGTATTTGGGAGGAAAAGGACATGGGAGGCTCGTTGCGCTCCGATCAGTTTTTACTCTGAAAAAAGGCACTAGAACTCTCGATTTCTAATCGAATGAACCCCCTTTGAAGATTATATCATGACCCCTTCCATATGAAGTGCCTCTGGGAAAAATAAATAAATAAATAAATAATAAAACATTGAAGACGTATGGCTTTTATTATAGGCAAACTATAGCGTTGCCTCTGATTTAAGAAATAGATTTACAGAACCTTAAAACGTTATAAATTGGATTGAGCAAAGATGTGAGACTCTAAACGGTCTTACACCTTCTTTTGCCTCATTTGAGCACAAGATCTATTTTGCAAGATTTCACTTTTATAATACATAGATTGTTAAAGGTCGCCAAAGGTTAATGTCCTCTGGAGGGAGGAGGAGTTGACGAAGGGTCTTCAAAATATCTTCTCAGGAGATCATTAAAGCCCAAAAAATAGGTAAAGGCGGTATTGGACTTTGTAGTCTCTATCGGTTGTTCTGATCTCCGTTTCATGACCTTTCAGCTAGGAAATACTTTATAGGTTTGAGGGCTCGCCATCCAGTACTTTCGCACATATTTCTTGTATGTCTTCCCCGGGTTTTTCCAGGTACCCATTTAGAGCTGGCTCGACTCTGGCTGAGCTTACAGAGTCACGCCACTGACTCCTATTCGATACCTCAACTGACTAGCGACACCAGGACTCGAACCCCTGTCCTCACGGTGAAAAAATCTCAAGTCTAGCGTGCCAAACACTCGGCTAGACTATATTCATGCTCCAGATTTATTCCTGAGAGTTTCTTTCTCCTAGCTCAACTACTTTCCAAGATAGAAAACAGCCCCTAAACTAAAATTCTACCTCTACTTCTTTCCTACCGTTGATTTTTCTTTTAGTTTTATTCATTTTGGTCTTCATCCCATATTCTCTTCGGTGTAAACTCACTCTGTAAGAAATGTACTCCTTCGTTATCACATCGTTTTACAAAATCCATAGCATAACTAATGCACAAACCAATTTAATTCATTCCAGTCCGAAACTGGGAAACAAGTTTACAGGGTTATGAATAAGTTATCAGGCTTTGTTGCCTGAATCTGATTCACAGAGGGGATCGGTTTAAACCTGTCACCATGGGAATTTTGGTTACCACGGTAAGTGACAGTGAATTGGTATCAAATTCCATTTTTTAGAGATTTGGTTAATATTGGGCCGGGTCGCTCCTTACTACAGTTCGTTACTGCGAACTGTTTGATAAAACAGTAAATACAAACATTTACCTTGCTCAGTGAGAATGGTGAGCTGATGTGTACTATTTTTAGTGGGTGGAAACCATTGTAAATAACTCTAGGGGTAGATCTAGAGCAACATCTTGGAGGAGGCCCAATGTGATAAGGGTGCCAATGAGCAAAATCTGGGGGGAGGGGGTAAAAAAGAACAAAGAGAGGTAAAACTCAATGAAAAGACAACAATATGACAACGGTGCCAACCTTTGACCAAATTCACAAAAGACTAAAAAACAGGGAAAGAGGGCGCCAGAAAAAATCTTTGAGGGCAGTTTCCCCCTGGATCCGCCAGTGAACAACTTGAAGCCAAATGCTAGAAAATTATGAAAGTAGGACAGACTGCACTAAACTAGTTAAATAGCCTTCCGAATGACAGGTATACATAAAGAAAGGAAAGGCTAAGTATGCTCTTTCCTAAGGTCCATAGAAAAGTTTTTCGTCTTCTGCCCCAAACACAACATTCTAGGTCACCCTGTCCTCCCTCTGAAAAAAAAAACTTTTTTGGAATTTTCAGTTCGATATCCAAGCCGCGAGACAAGTCAGCTACGAGGTTAATTATAAAAATAAAATAACGGCAGAAAAATAAACCTGGTTTATTTTCCAGGATATATCCATAGGATACTCTTACTACTGCTACTAATAACCCACTGCGGCACCAAGTTACCTGAAGGCAACATATTTGTACACGCTCCTCCTTTTCATCCACCAGTCATTTCATCCTCTCTCTCCCTTTTGGGAACGACCGGTTTTTGGGTTGGTACCAGACGTATGGCCAAAAAAACAACATTTTGAATCGTTCATCTGTGAAACGTGGCCAAGCCGTCTTGGCCTTATCTTCGTTACGCCCCTTGAGACCCACAGGGTTAGAAATGGGCAGTGGGTTGGAAAATAAACAAATGAAATACAAGGCGCGTTGAGACATTTACTGATTTCAGGGGTATTATTCAGTTCCGGACATCTTTGGAAGGAGCAAAGACGCTTTACCTTGCGTCATCTAAGAGACTTCGGTTTTGGCAAACAAGGAATGGAAGAAATGCTAAAAGAAGAGATTGAATACTTTATTGCCAAATATTCATCTAGTGGTAAGTAAGCAGATTCGTTAAAGTTAAATATGTAGTTTAAGTCTGTATGCATTAAAGACAACGAATTATCTTTTTTCACATTTTGAAGCAGGCTCTTGTGTTCTTTTTGATCATAACAAAAGATCATACCGGAGCAATTGCTAGTTTCCGTCATTTTGTGCCTTAGTTTCCTTTGCCTCAAATAAGACCCTAATAGTATCAAATAAATAATATGAGACAGCTAATCGTTTTAGAACCACTGGAAAGTTTCAGAAACAATATTGCCTTTTCCCTACACCTTCGTCCCTAAATAAATGTGAGGCTATACAAAATAAGTGGTTATTATTGTATAGTTGCACATCTAACTATTACAATGGGGGAGAGTTTAACAACTTCATGAAGAGGGGAGGGAATTGCACTTTCAAAAGATGTATTTTTATGCCAAAAATTGCGGACTTCCCCTTTGAAGTCCTTTGGTAAGGGACGAAAATCTCTTCCTAATTTAACTTTATTTGAAGAATTATAGGCGAATTATGTTCAGTATGGATGCTGAAGGTTGAAGACTCCTGAGACTCCTGATTGAAGACTATATTGTAGAAAGGGTAGATTTTAAGGGGTAACGGTAATTTTCAAAAATCGAAGCATGGTGGCAAAAAATAAATGAACTGAAAGTGTAAATAGCATGGATACGGGGGCCATTGTTCTATTTCTACCAAGGACAACGCTGAACATGAATTAAAGCAGAAGAGAAATCACCAGCCTTGACTAACAACCCCTGTGTTTAAGTCAGGTTTTGCTATAATTGGATAACTATTTTAAGAAGATAACGGAAAAACTTAACTTTTGAATCGGATGCAAAACTAGTGTTGTCCTTGTAAAGAGCGTCTTCAGTGTATTAAATTGAGTTATTGTATACATTGTAACAATTATTGTAACACAAAGTTTGTTATTTATTTATTTTTTCCTCTGACCGCTATGATCACCTCATGTATGGAAGAGGTGGTCAAAGCAACTGAGGGTGGGGTGTGAATCGATTGAATACTGAAAGAACAAGCTCCATTTTAAGGTTTGAAAGTGATTAGAAGGCAGCCAGCCTTTTCTCGTGACCTTTTTACTACCTTCCCCCGTTCCCTCTCCTCCCTGGTATCGGATCAATATTCTGAGATAACTGTTTTGCTGAAAAATGTCGAAGAATCAAATAAGTTAGCCTCCGGAGTCGACATCACCCCCGCGGCTTCAGGATCCATGACCCTAAATTATGTAAAATATCCATGCTTCACAGTTGGCATATGCGTAGGAACGTTTTTTTTTCTGGGAGGACAACGATAATAAAAAATAAGAGGGGACAGTAATAAAAAATATTAGATAATTTGAATTAGAATTGACCAGAAATTCAACAAAATATAGGATTTCGGATAGGTAATCAGAACCAAAAAGTTTTAGTTGAACAGTTGGCCAAGTTTAGTTTTCTTTGTCCGATCAGCTAGGAACTGATTGGGATCGTTCATTAGGCTACGATTTACAAAAGTTTTCCAAGGGCATAATCCGAAAACAGCAGACGTACCTGAGTAAGAAAAAAGACACTATCTGCGTACGAGTTTCTAAAATATATTACGAGTAGTACTCGTATTTGTGATACCTTGGGAATGGGCTGGGAATCGATTCGAAACTTTCAGGGTGGGTTAGGAGACTAAGCAGGCTCCAAACTTTAATTTAGGAGAGACGGCAAACGTAAATTGAAAAACACTTTGTGTATCCAACACACTGAAATAGAATATCTGTAATCTCGGGAACTACAAGGGGGACGGAGTTGAAATTTGCTGAGATAGTAGCCCTAAATGGAGTTCATGTTAATCTACTATGAAGTCAAAGTTTCATTTGGTTGTGTTTTTATTTGGTATTTTACGGGAAACCTGGAGAGTAAATCGACCAATGGAACTGCGTGAAAGCAAAATCTTCCAGTTTCATTGGATAATTCACTTTCTAGTGTTCTCGTAAAACGCCAAATGGAAACGCAGTTTAACAAGAAATATGAACCTAGTAACTGCTTTGTTGAAAGACAATCAAGAGTTATTTAAGTTATTTTTATATGCCTGTCCAGACATTTTGTTGCGTTTGGTTTGCATCATTTTGGAAAAAGGTAAGAGGCTGTTTAACTAAATAGGTCACAACATGACAAAGTTTGATAATCCAGTTATTTATGTGTCAAGCTTTGTTTATCTTGTGCTGTTGGTTTTAGCATTGCGAGAAATTTCAGTGTTGTGTGTATCTGTAAGCGAGTTTCTAATAGAGAGAGATGAGACTCCTTTATTTATCTATTCATAAAAAAGCAAATCAAAATAAATAAACATAGCCACTACTAGAAGGTCAAATAACCTGTGTGTAGTGACTCAATTAATTAATTACTTTACATAATCAAAAAGAAAATAATAAGAAGAATAAGAAAAAAGAAGAAAGAGAGAAAAAAGACTAAACCCTCACTAGGGACCTGCTCTCATCCTGTATCTCGACCAAGTAGAAACTTTGTTACCTGTTATTTAAGTGAAAGACTGATTCAGAGTCCGTAATGCTGTCCGGGAGGCTATTCCAGAGGGTTACACTTACGTGACGAGACACATGAGCTGATCTCACTGTATTTCTCTTGTCGTATACTAGCTTGTCCGCTTTCCTACTATGATAAGAATGAGAATGATAATTAATTTAAGAAATATCCAGAAAACAAGTTGCGAAACACCATTTAAACATTGGTATACCAGTGTTAATAAAAAGTGACCCCGTAATTGACCAACATTAAAAATTTTAAAATGGGAATATCAAATAAATGTATCACTAAATTTAGCACATTCCCCCAAAAGACGAACTTCTTTATTCGAAATCGTCTGGATTCTTCTATAATTAGCCTAAAAATTGTTTGCTCAAGGAGGACACCCATATACAATGTAAGGTTGGATAATCGAAGCATAAATGAACTTTAAAACTGAAACCGGGGAAAAAATTACGAAAATTGCGAGGTAAACCTAGGTCTCTTGCTGCCTTGGAAGATATAATTTCACTGTTTTTCTTCCATTCGAATTACAATCAACAAAAAATCCCTAAATACCTCGTTTCAAAAACTTGACTAATAATAGTACAACCAAAGCAAATACTATCCAAAGAATTTATCACAACACTGGTACGGCTAAAAATCATATAATTAGTTTTACTAACATTAACACTTCAAAAACTGTGGCTAGTAAATATAGAAAAACGTAGTAAATGTAGAAACATATAAAAAATTGCAGGACATCATTTATGTGAACTATGAGATCTAGAAGATTCGTCTCTGCAATTGTTATTGCCGTGTCGTCTGCAAATGCTGTAAGAATTGCACCAGGTTGATAAAATCTTAACGTATCAACATATACTAGAAATAAAAGTGGTCCCAAAACAGGTTCTTGTGGAACTCCACAATTTACTTGTGATGCAGCACTTATAGGGTTAATCGCAACCCGCATTGATCTTCCACGCAACTAGGATCTAAACCACTGAATAAAATTATCCCTGATGCCCAAATAACTAAGTCTACGCAGTAATAATTCAAAATAAAAAATCAACCGTATAGAAAGCATCAATTCTCAATTCTGTAAAGCATCAAATACAGTATCAATTCAATTGATACTGTTTGAATATTCCAATTGATACTGTTTCAATTTGATGCTTGTTTATCCAAAAATGGGGATACTGATTGCTAATGCCGCTGCTAAAAAAAAAATGATGTTAATGGCAAAATTGTCTCCTTGTGTAGCTGTCAGTGGGATTAGCAGCCTACCATCTACACATCAGAGGATTTTGGCAGTAAAGTTGGCAGTACTTTACAGCAAATTCGCTTTTTGGCAATTACCGAAAGTGTTATTGAACTGTGTGTCCACGATACATTCTTTGGTCCTAATATGCTACTAATTTCGTTATCTGGAAAGCTGGTAAATATTATAGTAATTTATTTTGTGATCCAAAAGAATATTCATCTAAAAGAGGAAGGGTGAACTCATGGCTCAAGGTTCCAACTGGTCAGATAAATTCCATTCATGAGAATTCTCGAGTTTGCAAAGAATCAGAAGAACAGGAATTCGATGGTTCAATTTTTGTATATGAAGTTATTATTAGAGGAATTTCATTAAAATTTTGTACAAAGGAGCACCGACCTGGATACTGAAGGCCAGATTTAGTAATGACCGTAAATGGTCTGTAATAACTGGTTAATTTTTTTTTGGCAACCATGTTTGCCTAGGGCACCGCAAAACGGTATTGCATATGAAACTTGTTGGCTATATAAACAGATCAATTAATGCTTCTAAGCCCCTTGGTATGCTTTTAATTTTCCGTTGGCAGCAATTTGTCTTCACAAAATTGTTGCTTTCCAACAAAAAAGGCAGAAATTGGCACTTTGCTGTGCTTTAATTGCTTTTACTGTTTCAAAGGTACTGGAGCTTTGAATACTCAATCAACTGAGTCCTCTTCCAATGTTCGATGGCCAGTGCTTCGATATGGTCATCCATTGAAAAGAGAAAAAAAAGTTGAAAAAAGTTGAAAAAAGAAAAAATTGAAAAAAGTTAAAAAAATTGAAAAAAGTTGAAAAAAGAAGAAGAATTAACGAACAAACAAATAATTTGTATGCATTTGAAAAAAAGCATGCAAGACCAGTCTTTTTGGGGGAACACAATTTTTTTTTAGATAGGGATTTGAAACCTCTGCTTGTAAATTCAGAACCATGTTGAATGTAATCATGTAATTTTTACGTAGATCAAACCCCATTTGGGGGTTGTGCTCCCGGTTTTTCAAATATTTTACAAATTTTCTTGTGCGAGTTGCTTTTGAAGGCTACTTTATTGAAGTTTAAGATTTTTTGAGTCAGTGTAATAAGTAGGGTTTTTGTCGAAATTCCGTTCTTAAGAAAACATGTTTCTATTCACAAAACTTCATAATTTCTGTTTATTACGACGGTACAAAATGGTCGAGAATGGTTAGGAAAGGCATTTTTTCTCTTGTTTCAAGGGGTTTTAGCAATTTCTTTGTAGGGATAACTTCTTTTGAAAGACAACTACGCATGATAGTTGATGATAGATAAAAACTGTCAATGATGTTACAATTTTAGACTAGTCTCTGATGGATTTAATAAAGACTGATATTTATAGCTCAAAGATAAAATTTTATTTTTAATAATTTACTTTTTAATTTACCCGAATAATGAATAAATTAGTAAAGTAATTGAATATATTTCCTCTAAATTTTTCATTCCAAGACATATTATTTCAGATCTGCCTCAAGTCTTAGAACTGCCTAGCGATCTCACGTTACCTGTATTAAATACTCTTTGGACAATGCAGGCAGGCATACGATACCATCTTGATGATCCAAAGCTTCGCGATCTATTATCCAAGGTTTGTGTTTTCCTTTTTTTTGTTAGCTAACGACATAAAATTGTCTGCTGATTTCACTGGTAGTTCTAGAGGTGTAACTGGCAGCAATGTAAAAAAAGGAAAAGGTAAAGAATATGTCTCTAGAGGGGCGGTGCAGCCATTCTATGCTTTTGCACACCCTCTCTGCTTATTTTCCCTAGATTTTTCCAAGTAGCCTACCGATTTGGGGCTGGGTTGACTGGATAAGCATATAAAGTCACACCACTGATCCCTTAAACCAAGTAATCGTCGACCCTGGGACTTGATCCCCTGTCTTGAAGATAGAACCCCTAAAGATAGAACAGCTCAGGGTTGCAGACGAACTGCAACCACTAATCTATGGGTTGGCGACCACCTCCTCCAGCTTCAGAAATGATTAACTGAATGCAACGTACTTCTTAATGTATTATAGATTACGAACAGCTTTTGTTTTTGCCAGGCTATTCGCGCTTATTCTTACAAGTGACGAGTATTAGTTTCTTTGTTGTTTGAAGGAGCCAAAACCAGTTATTTAGGTCTGCTTCTCTGTTACCATAATGGATCTTCACCATTCTTCTGAAATACCTGTTGGCTGCATGCCTTGACACTGTTTCTGAAAATATCTTAATGCTTCCTCTATGTCATCTGATATCTATTCAGCTAATAAATCTATAGTAAAAGTTACCATGGAGGTACCGACACTTGTAATTGAGGTTTATCTCCAATCCTAGACACAGTTACCAGTTACTAGACACAGTAGTAACAGTTACCATGGTGGTACCAACACTTGTAATTGAGGTTTCAGGTAAAAAAATATTGTATTTAAATACGGCTATTAATTGATCTAATAATGACATTTAAATATGAAGATCCGCCTTTGCCTGACATAAAGAAATTTTTTTTTACAGAAAATAGGAAAAGTATATCGGGCTTTTTGATTGTTCAGTTCAGACCTCTGACTTCCTACCACAACATTTTTTGGACCAGTTAATATAACTTAAACTTTATGCAGAAACGAATTAAAATAATTTTTGCCCCTCAAAAACCGTCAAAATGTGGTTTTCCACATCCATCGGTAATATTTTCCAATCGCAATTCAACTTCAATCTTTATGAAATAGCATATGAAACTCATCTGTTATAATAACAATAACAATGATAATAATAATTTAATTTTAATAATGGTAATAATAACAGTAATTGCATCGAAAAGGTATTAAGTCATCGATAAAACTGAAAATGGTTATTCTGTATCTTTGTCGGGCCTCTTTGGAGTCAGGGTAGTAGCATGCCAATTTCTGTTCCCTACTGCTGATTGCCAATTTTGTTCCTCAAAAAATTTAATAGTTTAATATGGTATGATTGTACTTCTATGCGCGCAGGGTGCCAATGGAAGCATTGGTCAAAATGTTAGGGTAGGAAAGTGAAAGTCAATATGGAAGAAAACAGAGGACAAATCTCTGCTGATGTATTGCACCCAGTTGATCCCCCAAGAAGTAAAAATATTAGATCATAAACATGAAATACTGTTCTTGCTAGAGAGTATACATGGCTACTCCATTTTATATATAAAGAAATTTTATCACAAAGGGTTCCGGGATTAGCAAGCTGCTATACTGAGTTTGGATCCAAAGGATCTAAACTCGGGTACTAAAAACCAGGTTTTAGTTAGAACGTTAAGTCACTTGAATAAATGTCACGATAACGCAATGTTAAATAAAATAACACTGAAAAATAAAGAGATAAGAAATATGTAATAGAGTTTGGCTGAGTGTAAATGTGTTAATATAGAAACGTACTAAAAGGATTTTCACCATAAAACTGCAGATCTCTTTATCTCTTAAATCTTTAGCAGACATTTTTCCGCCTCGTCTGACATCTAAAATCCAGAAGTTTCTTGGAAATTTCTTTAATCGTAAGTTCTCCAGACTCACAGGGAAACTACAGATGCAAGGTTTTGCACGGTCGAACTGCAGTTGCGAGGTTTTTGCTTCTCAGTAGTGGTATGACCCTTTATAAGAGATTTGGATAACATCCGTCAATTTTTCAAAATACACTTGGCTAATTTTTTTGTACTTCTAAGTTTTTGAGAAGTTTGATCTTTGGAAAATTCAGTATTAAAGTTGAAATTTTACAGCACCCATAAAAATTAGTCCAAAAAGGCATCAATGTTTCTCTTTTAAGTAATAACTAATGTTCATTTTAGGTGGATGCATCTTTTCGTTCTGGTGGTGCCACCGGTGGATACCTAAATATGTTTCCATGGCTTAGATTTATTATACCTAGACTGAGTGGCTATTTGGACATGAAAGAAAGTGTGGAATCGTTACAGGTCAGATTCATAAATGTTTTCTTACGTTTAAATTAAAGTAAGGCCAATTTTATCTTAACTATACAAATTAAAAAAATTTCTGATTTCAGGTTTTGGTATAAAATACTACTACTAATGATAATATTAACACAGGGCAGTACCAAGCCAACTGAGGTCAGCACAGCTGCGCACACTCTTCCTCCATCCCAATCTCTTCAACGCTTCCATCTTTACACCCTCCCAAGAAGTCCTGGTTTCTTTTATAATTCTTTCTCAAGACGTCTTCCCACCCTGTTCGGGGACGGCTTGCTTTTAGTTTGGTCCTAGATGGTTGGCTGAAAAGGACTATCCTTAGAAATCTGTCATCCTTCATCCGCTGAACGTGTCCTAGCCAATGCAGCCCTACCCCTCATCATAGCCCTAGGAAGTGGTATAGAAAATAATTTTTTGTATAACTTACTGGTTTGAAATACGGTCAGTAAGGCGGGTACCCAGAAGAATCCGTAAACCATTCTTCTTAAAAACATCCAACAATTTCTTCTCTGTATTTCGAAGCACCCAAACGTTATTCATTTTGAATAAAATATTATAAAAATTAATAGTGAAAAAATATAATCAACTAATGTTGTAATAAGCTACTGAATAGTTTCCTTTCTCAAAAATTGCAACTTCCAGCCCTCAAATAATTTTTTTGTAATATAAATACGATTCTAGCTTTCGTATAATGCTGTTCGACATAAAATCCTGAGGCCCTGGACTTTTTTTTACTTTGAAAACTTTGAGAGAGATTTTGAAGGGTGTGAATTACTAACTCTATACTGTGAAGAAATTCTGTAACACTAATTACTTTGAGAACTTTGAGGGAATTTTGGAAGGGTTTGAATTACTAACACTATAAGGAATTAGTACGATGAAATGATTGTGGGATTTTGTGAATTTATTCCAATGCAATAAGTATATTTCTGTACAGTACTTTTTAACTAGCCTATGCTCTGCCGACCAACATAGCTTTAACGATTCAATAATCAATATTAATTTAACATTATTTATCTTTCATGAATCTTCTAATAAATTTTAGGTCAACCCAAAAAATGAAACAATGCCACACAACGCCACACAATGCCACAAAAAAGAAACTAATCCAGTTGCGACAATAACCAATCAGTAAGTCTTTACAGAAATCTGTTATCTGTTTTGAATGTCCGTCTAGCAGTGCAAACTCCTCGGTATCACTATCTCGAGCGATCTGAAGTGCTAATTTGGCACTTTCTCTGCTTAAATCTCTTCAAGTTTTCTTGCCCTGAAATCCACCTTTTAAGAATTTATACAAGTTTCATCTGCCCTTTCCTTGAATAATCTTGTCCGCTTTGGCATTTTGGCTTAACTACTTCCCAATCTTATTCAATAGAGTAAGTCCAGAAGCGAGCATTAAGAATTATCTATGGTCAAGGTAAACTCCCATATCACTTTCTTCTTAAGCATCTCCAGGTCACTGCCCTATCACAGAGAAGAAGCCTCGTGTGTACTCGGTTTGGCAATAAAGCCATGACAAACCCCCGTTTCGAAGATTTATTTCCCCGCCTTTTCAACCTTTAAGATCCCGACCTCAAAGACCCAACTCCCAGAAAGTTCCCACCCTTTAAACTGTCCCACCAATCCACGAGAGATACAGGAAGAGTTTCATTCCTGCATTTGTAAGCATTATTAATCAGTGAGTGTTTTGTATTGGCTCAGTTTTTTATTTGATAATCGTGTTTTTTCAATCTGACAAGTGTCTGTCTGATACTATGTGTCTGTGTCTGTGTTTTTCTCTCTTTTTTTTATTTGACAAGTTTTATCTGACTGTTAACACCTGACGTAAAGCGCTCTCTCTCTCTCTCTCTCTCTCTCTCTCTCTCTCTCTCTCCTCTCTCTCTCTCTCTCTCTCTCTCTCTCTCTCTCTCTCTCTCTCTCCTCTCTCTCTCTCTCTGTTTCTCTCTCTCTTTCTCTCTCACTCTCTCTCTTACTCTCTCTCTTACTCTCTCTCTCTCTCTCTCTCTCTCTCTCTCTCTCTCTCTCTCTCTCTCTCTCTCTCTCTCTCTCTCTCTCTCTCTCTCTCTCTCTCTCTCTCTCCTCTCTCTCTCTCTCTCTCTCTCTCTCTCTCTCTCTCTTTCTCTCTCTTTTATAAAGACGAGAACATGTGAATCTTCGTTTAAGTGACAGAGTGGCTATACGATGCCTCATCCTGAGTATACAGCTAAGGCACAATACTTTAATTCAGCACTTTTAAAGTCAATTTTGAAAGGTGGTCACTATGAAAAATATCTTTTAAAAGTCGGAAATTGATCTAAAATCACACTGGTAAAAAATTTATAAAAATAGCTAAAATAATAATGTCCACATTTAATCTATTAGGAAACCACAAATGACGCTTGTACGTAGTAGCAATTTTGTTCCTCTCAGGCTGCCACTGAGAATTTGCCAATGCTTTTGTTACCTGGATAAGTTACCTAGTTTGGGTCCTTCATTTTGGCTATTCTGTAAGCTTTTATTAGAATTTATTAACTATTTTTACTACTAGACTCCAAATACCAGTGAAATTATGCTAGGAAAGCTGAGACGAGTTAAGTTTACCGCAGACAAGAAGTACTAAGCTAAAGGAGACAACAAATGTAAAAAATGAAGTATTTCTTGGCCCCAGAAGTTCTTGCGCTTTAGGAGTTCTTGCCCTTGCAAGAAATCCCAAGCTATGGAAGAAAATAAATGCAATAAAAAAAATTTATGCTAATAAATGGTAGTACCCCTTGATAATAAACGGTATTAGTATAAACACTTTACGTAATTTTTGCGGGCAGTGTTTAATTTATAGGATTTTCCTAAGATTCCAAGCTCAGGCATGAAATCCTAAGATTTTGGGGCAGTTCCTAGAAGTGGCAGCCCTGGTTCCCCTTTTGTGTGGAAATGGGAGATAGGGTTCTGCGTGTCGTCCATAAAGACGCATAAAGATCATTTAAATTAGCATTATTTGTCGTCTAGGAATACAAAATCTGAATATATTTTATATTTACCTAGGACTTCTTAAAGGAAACAATCAAGGAGCACAAGACATCTCTGGATCGGAGCAATCCAAGGGATTTTATTGATATTTTTCTTTTGGAAATGGAAAACCAAACGGATCCAAGTACTACTTTTACAGGTGATTATGGTTTTAATTTTTTTTTCTTTACTCGTTAGATTTTGAGGATTGTCGGTACTAAATTTTATTCTTTGTAATACTATTATTCTAGTATATAAAATACTAGTATATAATGCTAAAATATACCATATACTAGCATATAATACTAAAATATACCATATACTAGTATATTTTACTAGTAAATATACTATGTACTAGTCTATAAAATATTATTATTCATATTAACGGTATTTTGTTGAATGATGGTATTTTGTCGTATTTCGGTTTTTTGTTGAATCTTTTTTTTAAATATATTTTCCGTATTTCTGTTGCGAGAGCTGATTTTAATTAAGTCTTACCAAGAAATAGAAGAAATACCTTTAATTTGTAGATGTTGTCATTGTTGTACTGAAATTCATAGGGTGGATCTACGCTAAAAAAAAAGGGGTCTGTTGTGCTCCCCAGAGCTCTCTAGAGGTTTTATCCACCGATCCTATTTGCTGAGCGACTGAACGATCATACTTAGAAAACCTCCTTCGTTGAGGTTTTGCTCTTCTTTGTCCGTATTTCTGCTGCATATGGTAGCTTTAACCAAAATTTTCCAAGTAGTAGAAGAAATACACCCAATTAAGATATTCTATCTAAGTTATATACATTAACTAAGTTATAAGTTATATACTAAGTTACTATAGCTAAGTTACTATGTAGTTACTATTACTAAGTTATATAACTAAGTTACTGAAGTTATATATTCAATAAGTTATATTAATTGATTAAAATATATAATTAACATATTTTTGCTGAGCTCAAAAGCTCAGATAGTCTATGAAATTATGCCCACATGATAAGAAAGCCATTTTTATGGCTAGAAAACGCTTGGGTCTCCACTATTTGGAAGACTCTGGCATGGTCAGAACCGCATTTTCTTTACTTCTGAATTATTTTATCTATGCGGATTATTTTATCGGTGCGGATTAGGAATAAAACACTTTTCACTAACTGTAGAAATATTTCTCCAAGGAGGCAAACAAAACAAAAACTGAAAAAAAACAAGAACCAAGAGCTCATATGGCACTTGTGACGAGGTCGGAAGAGCCGAGAGTTCATATGGCACTTGTGACGAGGTTGTAACCTAAAATTAGGTTCCGACCTAAAAAACACTGGACTCTCCCCCCCTCCACCAAAGATAGCAGATCAGGTTCGGTTATGTCAATCACGTACCTGCTCTCTAGCGTTTTCCAAGATTTCAGGTGTCCCCCTCCAACTCCCCCCAATGTCACCGGATCCGGTAAGGATTTAAAATAAGAGCTCTGAGATACGAGGTCCTTCTAATCGATAACTCGTTCGTAAGTTGAAAATACCTCATTTTTTCTGATTCTTCCAAATTAACCTTCCTTCCACCCCCCCCCCCCCCCCCAATGGTCGAATCGGGGAAGCAATTATTTCTAATTTAATCTGGTCTGGTCCCTGATACGCCTGCCGACTTTCAGCGATCATTATATTGATCACGTATCTAGTTTCGGCTCTCCTTCATGTAAAGATTGGGGTTGTCCGGCATTTGAACCTGAGACCTCTCCCTCCCTAGGCGAGAATCATACCCCTAGACCAGCAAGCCAATCTAAAGTAGAATAGTAATTTTTTATCGGCCGATAAAATTCTTCTCAACTATCTTGTTCGCTCGCTACCCCCAGATGGTCGAATCGGGGGAAGAGAATATTTCTAATCTGGTCTGGTCATTGATACGCCTGCCAACTTTCACCGCCCTAGCTTATCTGGGAGTGCCCGAACTAGTAAAACTGGGACCGACGGAAAGACAGATAGACTGACGGATAGAAATTGCTATCGCTTTATGTCACTTGGTAAACACCAAGTGCCATAAGAACGGTAAAAGGCAAGATCGGAGTGTGTAATTTATTTTATATGACAGCAGTAGCAAGAAAGAAAAAGAGAGGAATGTTAGGCATAATAAGTGAAGAATACAACTGGAAGGGGTAATTGCCAGAAATCTTCGAAGATGTATAAGCATCCCTTATGCCTTAGGAACTTCACTCAGGAAACAATCAATTAATAAAAAAACGTGTAAAAAAATTGGCAGAAAATCTTAAGTTACTATAGAGGGAGGAGTCAAAGAAATTAGGAACATACCATTAGGCTCAGGAAGCTGAGGCCTGAAACAGTTAAAAGAATGAAGTAGGTGGAAATAATCTATGTTAAGTGGAAATCAACCATATCTTCAAATTTTACACCTCTTGTTTCCTTTTACAAGAAAAAAAGTAAACTCCAGCATAAGAAAATACAGCCCATGAGCAAGTAATTCTAATAAATAGCTGCATTGTTCAGTATGGAAGAAAACATGCTGATTGTATATCAAAACCAAAAGGGTGATGAAGGTAAACTAAAGTTGAAGCTGCTTTAACCGTCTCATCATCGAATGTAAAATCAGTACTATGAGAGGCAAGGTCACCTTATATTTTATGTCAGAAGAACTTCATATGGAAGAGGGTGTAAACTTAGTAGGGGACTCATTCGAAAGGAAAATGAAAGTTCTAAGTTTGTTTCAAGAGTCAAGAGTGATCGGAGGGCAACCAGCCCCTCTCCCACCGTCTTTTCTTGCCAAATGCAACCAATGAAAATTTTCAGATAATCATTATGTTCAAAAGGTCAAATAACTATGCCTCCAGGATTGACAATCCACCCCATAAACCCTGGAGGGAGGCTGTAAGTTGTGGAAGTTGCCCCTAAGGGGTTTTTATAGGAAAAATAGGGCATGTTTGATCCCGGGTCTCCAAATTTAGCTTAGGGTATTAAAATGAAACCTTATAGAAATGTTCAGAGGGATTTGTAATGCGATTAAAACACACTATTTGCTTGCTAGTTGTCAAAAGGAAATATTTGCTATGTCTAACAAACGGCTAAGGTTATTAAGTTGATCCTTGCTAGGTATTAAGAGGGAATGTTGAATAAGGATTTGAGGGGAACCAGCCCATCCCCTTGCTCTTTTTAGGTGCCCTCTCTGCTCAATACTAGTAGAAATTTTGAAACTATTATTTTGTTCAAACTAGTCAAAAGGTCTAGTAGCTATGCCTCGGGATTCCATGCTCCCACAGCCCTTGGGCAAAGATTGTGAATTATACAATTCGCCCATTCTTTACATGCAAGATTTATAATTAGGAAAAGGGGAATGTCTTATCGTGGGTTTGTTCGAAAAGGAGGTGAAACTTCTGGGAATTTTGAGGGGCATGTTAAACTAAATCAAAAGAAACTGTGTGCATCCAGTTTGTTATAATGCGTATCTGCAATATTTCACAGATGGCTGAGGGTATTAAGCTTGAACTTTCAGGGCTTATTGAGAGGGATTCATTAAAGTGTTCATAGGGCAACCATCCCCCTCCTATTCCATTTTTAGTCTCTCCTCCCAAAGATATCAGGTCAAAAGTTTTGAAATGACCATCTGGTTCAGTAGTAGTGGAAAAATCAAATAACTCTGCCTTAGGAATAACGTTATCCTCACAGCCCCTCGGGCGAGTTTTGTAAGCTATGTAAGTTGCCCATTGCTTATATATAAAGTTGGTTATTTGGAAAAGGGGACATTTTTTATCCTGAGTCTTCTAAAGACTAAGGATGTTCACATGCGTGTGTTCTTCCTCAATTCATCTTTATACCCTTCGTTACATTGTATGCCAATGCCCTTTGTATTCTGCTTTCGATTTCAGTTTGTATTACCACATTGTTTTTACATAGTTTGCAGTTCTGGCACATTGGCAAGATATCCATTATGACATTCGTGCAGCAGTAGGCATTTCTTTTTCCCTTTGCTTTCATTTGAATACTAGTACCAGAAAGATGACGATAGGATCTATCAACAGGTAACGTGTTGCCAGAACCATTTGTAAGAAGTTGACCCTAATCGTCAATTATTAGTGTCAGGCTTGCTTTATCTTTGAGCACAAACCTCCCTGGAAATGCTACTCTCGTATATCCACTATCATAAAAGTTGAAGTTTCGGGTGGTCCAGAGAAATCTAATCTCTCACTGTCATAACAAAGCCAGCATACTTTTCCAATAGTGTTATCACTAGTTCTTATTTCATAGTTCAAATATTTGTATTTGTTAGCATTCAACTCAACGATAACTTTATCATGTGCATATATTCTCTTGGAATATTTCATGTGTACCTTTTTTTAATTTGATGCATGTTTTTATCATTCCCATGTAAAAAAAAATACTGATTAAAAAATACAATAAACTAGGTAGTGTTGATGACCAGTCATAAGGTACCATGGAGGCAGCCGCATAAAAAAAAAAAAAAAAAAAAAAGAAAAAAAAAAGAAATGTTCACCAGTCCCAAGAAGTCAGAAAAGGAAAAAAATGTCACACAAACATTATTCTTCTAATATGAAAAACCTCGACAAACCTATCTATATCACCTTCATTTCTTGTTTCAAAAATATCACAGGTGATTTTTTTAAGTATATTTTATGTCATTTAAAAAAAAATTGAAAATACCGAAGTAAAAAAAGATAAAATAATAAGAAAAAAAGTACAAAAAAGGGTGGCAAAAAATCGGGGGAGGGGCATTGGGCCCCGTTGAGGTTGTGACACGGATGACCATAAATACCCTCTAAAATAAGTGTTTATATAAGCACTCATTACCATGAATATTATCTTACAAGCTGTTACACTATATCTATTTTATAGATGCTGTCATATAAAGTTCAATATTATATCATATATTATGTTTGTCCAATATAAAAAAAAATGAAACGGTTTACTTTATCTTGTTAATCATGTCCAGACAGGTATTTGAAAATGAAATGCCGGCTGGATTATGCTATTGATCCAATGAACTAGGTAATTTCAGTAGGTCAATGCTCTAGTTTAGTAAAGGCAATCTTTAGTGTCCAAAAAGGGTGTATCCCCTGTGTCTATTGATGCTATATTACTACAGTTGTCCCCCTTATACCTCAATTATAGCACGAGTGTCCTTAATGCTTTACTGAAAGAAATATGTATTCAAAGCAATTTCTCTTTTACCGTTATTACATTGAGAAATAAATAGACTAATGAAAGATCTCGAAATTAACGCAGTTATATTTTATAATATCAGTCTATCAATATAATATTAGATATATACATACATAATATTTGAAATATTCAGTTTTTACCCCTTAACTTGGAAACCTATTTTAAGTTTGAAATAGTTTGCATTAATATCTAAAACTATCTTTTAATGTTTTGATAAGCCTCAGACTGAATCACCCACAGTTTTAGCTCCACGTTGGTATCCATCCTTCTTATCAAAATAATTCGTTCACTATAATAGATAAGAGCCTTGAAATAAAGTATTTCTTAAAGTTTTTGTACACCAAGGTCATCGATCTCATAAGATTATGTGTTAAATTTAAGGAAACATTTCTTATAGAGGAACAACTGATCACTTCGAGCATGGACTTATTCGTCGCTGGATCGGAAACAACTAGCAATACACTTGGCTTTTTGATCCTCTATGTCACATCGTACCCTATGATCCAGAAGAAAATACATGAAGAACTTGATAAGCATGTTGGCCGCAGCAGGCTACCAGAGCTAAGAGATAGGTCAAAGTATGTTGAACAAAGACTGCTTAGATATATGCCAGAATAGTGAATTTCGTTATTCTTGCCAAACCTTCTCAAACTGTTCATGGTAACGAACTGTAAGTAGGCCTAGGGAGTGACCTGGCTCAATAGTAACCAGAACTGTAAAAGACAGAATTTTGATACCAATAGATACATCAAAAGAATTGGATTTTTGTGCATAGTTGAAATATATAAGTTTTATTAAGTTTAATCTTACCCATCAGAAGTTACATGAGAAAATTTGCATTATTTTTGAAAAAGGAGGAAACATCCCCCTAAAAGTCATAGAATCTTAATGAAAATCATACCATCAAATTTAGCGTATCAGAGAGCCCTACTGTAGTGGTTTCCTTTCTATCTGCAAAAATGTGGAATTTCGTATTTTTCGCCAGAAGGAAGATCCCGGATGCGTGTTTGTTTTATTTTTAATATTTATTTTGTTTGTTTTCCCCAGGGGTTATCGTATCGACCCAGTGGTCCTGGAATATCGCAAGAGGGCTCATTCAAACGGAGATTAAAAGTTCCAGTGCCCTTTTTATGCGACCAAAAAATTGGAGGGCAACTAGGCCCCCTCCCACCCTCATTTTTTCCCGAAGTCGCTAGTCAAAATATCTAATAAATACATCTTCGAGGATGACTTAATCATCAACAGTCCCCAGGGAAGCGCTGAAAGTTATGAGCTTTGCACATTTTTTACATATAGTATTGATTAATGGGAAGCATACAAACGTTTTAAGGGGATTTTTTCTTGTGTTTGGGTCGGAGAGGGGGCTGCGTGGGAGGATCTTTTCATGGATTCATTTTTCATCGGGAAAGGGAATTTTTCATGAGAAGGGCGCCGGATTTCCTGGTATTATTTAAAAAATGATCACAGATAAGACGAAAAAAAAGACAAGTTTTTTTCAACTAAAAGTAAGGAGCAACATTAAAACTTAAAACGAACAGAAATTATTACGTAGATGAGGGGGTTCACCCCGTCGTCGACACATCGCTCTTTACATTAAAGATTTTTAGTTCTTTCAAAAGAGCTATTTATTCTAATTTACGGCCTTATGGTCATACTTAAAGAATTGGAACTAAATTCGAACTTTAGCGGAAAGAGTAAGGTATAGACGAGGGGGTGAATCCTCTTTTATACATAATAGCTTCTGTTCGTTTTAAGTTTTAATGTTGCTCTTTACTTTCAGTTGAAAAAAATTGTTCTTTTTTATTTAACTTTTTTAAGAAATTGCAAGTTGGTCATTACAGGTTATCAGAATTGAAGTATACACCAAAGCAGACTTAAAAAATGCTCTTAATAAAATGAATGGATAGTAAATTTCACTTTTCTTCTCAAATCTTTGTTACATTTGTAGTGAGGTAGTCGTAGCTAGCTACCAGCACTGAAGAAAAGATTAAAGTATGTTGAACAGCGTATCTAAATTGACAAACAATTTGACCAATTCTGAAACGAGTGTTTTCTTCTATACCCCTAAACTTGACATAAAATTCAGAAACCAGTTTTTTTTTTCTGTACCCGCAAAGAATTGGATCAATTCAGAAACCATTGTTTTTTTCTATACCCACAAAATTGACATAAAGTATAGATACTAACAAAAACTAACTTTAATCCTTTTAGTTTGAGCCGTTTGTATATTATTAAACAAAACAAAAAACAAGTTTTTTTAAATGAAAGTAAGGAGCGACATTAAAACTTAAAACGAACAGAAATTACTCCGTATATGAAAGGGGCTTTTCGTCCTCAACGCCTCGCTCTTTACGCTAAAGTTTGACTCTTTCTCTTAACTCGGCTTCTTAAAAATTAAAAAAACTTTAGCGTAAAGAGCGAGGCGTTGAGGACGAAAAGCCCCTTTCATATACGGAGTAATTTCTGTTCGTTTTAAGTTTTAATGTCGCTCCTTACTTTCATTTAAAAAAACTTGTTTTTTTTTTGTTTAATTTTTGGACGTTTTTAAATTAATGCATTTTTCGATCTTGGCTCTCCGCGCATAAATAATTAAAACGAGATTTGCATATTAATTTTTTTGGGCTAAATGGGTTTTTCATAGTTATAATTGGAAGATTTTGAGAAAAAAGGAGCGAGAGAGGAGGCCTAGTTGCCCTCCAAGTTTTTGATTACATAAAAAGGCAACTATAACTTTTAATTTTTTACTAACGTTTTCATAAGTAAAAAATATACGTAACTTACGAATTAACTTACGTAGCGAACTTTTATATTCGTATGTTTTATTGCGTATATTAGGGGGCTCACCCCTCATTAATACCTCGCTCTTTACACTAAAGCTTAAATTTTGTCCCAATTCCTTAAGAATGACCCCTGAATCACAAAGGGCGTAGAATAAATAGTTGAAATTACTAAAAATAATTTATCTTAAAGAGCGAGGTATTACGAGGAGGTAAACCCATCATATGCGTAATAATTTCAGTTCGTTTTAAGTATTAATACTGCTCCTCACTTTCAGTAGAAAAAACTTTTCATATTTATTTTTTCATTGTTTTTTAAATAATGCTAGAAAATCCTGCACCCCCTCCATTGAAAGTCTCTTCCCCCATGAGAAGTTCCTCCATGGAAAGATCCTCCCACATACTCTCCACCCAAACCAAAAAATCCCCCTGAAAACGTCTGTACACTTCCCAGTAACCATTACTATATGTAAACACAGGTCAAAGTTTGTAACTTAAAGTCCCTCCCACGGGGACTGCGGGGGAGTTTTTCGACTATGGCGAATAAAAGGGCTATCTCAGAATTTTGGTCCGGTGACTTTGGGGAAAAAATGAGCGTGGGAGGGGGCCTAGGTGCCCTCCATTTTTTTGGTTACTGAAAAACGGCACTAAAACTTTTAATTTCCGTTAGAATTAGCCCTTTCGAGACATTCTAGGACCACTGAGTCGATACGATCACCCCTGGGAAAAAAAAACAAACAAAAAAACAAATAAACACGCATCCGTGATTTGTCTTCTGGCAAAAAATGGGAAATTCCACATTTTTTTCGATAAGGGCTTGAAACTTCTACAATAAGGTTCTCTGATACGCTGAATCTGATGGTGTGATTTTCGTTAAGATCGTATGACTTTTAGGGGGTATTTGCCCCTATTTTCTAAAATGAGGCATATTTTCTCAGGCTCATAACTTTTGACAGGTAAAACTAATCTTGATGAAATTTCTATTTTTAAAATCAGCATTAAAATGCGATTCTTTTGATGTAACTATTGGCATCAAAATTCTATTTTTTAGAGTTTTGGTTACTATTGAGCCGGGTCGCTCCTTACTACAGTTCGTTACCACGAACTGTTTGATTTGGACGTAGAAGGACTGAAGACAGAGTTTATTCGTTAAAACTTAAAAATATAAAATGCAACTGCACTTTCGAGGTTATTTGAAAAAAAAGAAAAAGAAAAAAAAGTCATACCAGGTGTGTATACAGCAGTGTCGGAATTTGTTTGTCTATTTTGTAAGAAAAATGGGTGACATGAAAAATACATGCCACATTTTTTTTTCATTCAAAATGTTTCAGTAGTATAGAAACCAAATGGGTTAGCTCCACGTCTAAATCTTATTTTTCAGCGTACGAGCGCTTAATGGACGTTTGATAGCCCAAAATTCCAGATAAAGACTTGATCACTTAATGAGGGTTGTAGTTGTGAAAACTCTCTCGTGGCGCCCCTCAGAATAGTAGGCACAAAGAAAGCCCTATTATTACTAATTTCAGTTACTGTCCTGCCACTGGTCGTCCTGCCCAGTCTGACCACGAGGCAGGGAACTGTGCGAAATATGCTGCCAAAATTGAGCCTCCTGAAGACAATAATGACCGTGAAAAAATAATGACCAAAGGGCTAATCCCCCTGAAATATGATGCATCAGCCATGGCGCAATAAAATATCCTTTAAGGGGGAATCTGAGTTAGGAGGAAAGAATTCTCTTGTTAGTACTAGTTCTGAGGACCAGGTGTCACTTGCCGCTGATGACTGGCGAGTGATAGATAAGTCTTCTCTCTCTTCTGAGGGACGAGTGTTGCCTGCCAAAACCAGTCTGAAGCTCTAGGGTGGGGCTCTGGGAAAAAGGAAAGCAATGGCGGATCGCTTGGCATTACCAAGGAAAGCTCCCCTGTAAAGGAATAAAGAATAAATAGGTAAGCCCTATATCGAAACACCACGCCCAAGCACCAGTAGTCCAATGACCATTTTCTTTTATATAATTTTTTGGATGGGGAGGGGGGGGGGTTGTTTGTAGGCAATGGAGCTTTGTTGCCTGACCCTAAACTAATTCGGTAAGTCCTTCTGCCATAATAATAATAATATGATCACTTAATGATCAATTCTCGAATCAAAATTGACTTGTCTGTATTAAAATTGTAATTCTTCGTTAAGAAAATACAAAAAAGGAAGAGAATCCTACGTATACCATTATTTTTTCTACCACTTTTGCAAACCAGATATTTAACTAGAGCTGTACCTTCTTTGTCATTTTCTGCATTTTTTTTTACCGAGTGACCTGATCTGGCATCTAGTCCCTCCCATATGCAATAAAACAATGTCTCACCAAGAAACCGTTTTAGGATTAAGTGGCCCACAATTAAAAGTCGAAAAAACAAGTAAAAACGACAGAAAACTAAAATTCGTCGTATACTTTCTCAGAAATCTTAGTAAAACTATTTAACTTCCCCCGTTCTATGATTGAAATAGAGATGTTTAGTTTCAATGAAACTTAGATGACCAGACAGTTTAAATTTTGTTTTTACGATTAAACGGAGCAAGATTTTCTCTTTAAAGTTCAAGAAAGGTCAGTCCCTAAGCGCAAAAACTGCTCGGAAAACATTAAAAATCAGTTGAAAGGAATTATCATTTGAGTAATTTGGCAACTTGGTGGTGCCAAAAGCTTTGGTTGACAACTTACCGGGAAAAGGGAAGTATATTCAACTACCTTTTGACTCATATTTCACAGGACAGTTGTCAATGTTAGTTATTCCTGTGGGACATAAATCCTTTGTCTTTGACAGGGTTAGTCGAAGCCTAGACTCCCAAAATGATTTTTAAAATCTCATATCATCTTCATGTTTCTAGCATTGTTAACATAGCATGATGTAACGTCTTTAGGATGAAGCAGTCATCAGCCATCAATGTTTCTAGCATTGGTAACACAAAAGTATAAGTGCTTGTTGTAGAACCGTTAAATTTGCCAGAAAAGGGTGGACTGTGGACCAGTCCACTGGACGTAATTGTTTAGCAGATAACAGTAAGTTAGACTTGCGACCTTGATGGCCTATTTTGAACCTGAAATTGAGAGGATAGCTTCCTGTCACATGGAGAAGACCTTCAGCTCTTGGTTATTTCCATTGGAATAAAAATTAAAACTTTATTTTAATATTCAAAGTAATATTGAAATATTCAATGTGTGTCGTGTAACCTTACCACTATGCGTGACACACGAGTTTTTTGTATGTAGCTAGTTTGTGCCAAGAGGAATTCATTAAAATATAAAGGTCAACCTACATTTCCTTACATTCATAGTTGCAATAGTTAGCAGTTCTTGCAAAAGCACATCAGGGTTGAACACAATATTAGGTTTATGTCAATCAAGTGAAATATCCCAGACACCCTTAAGAGCCTTTCCCAGCTTTTTAAACAGTTTCTAAATTAGAAACGCCTCAGCTTAACAAGAATTGAGATTTTTACACGAAACACAGAGATAAAAGGCGTCCAAGCTATCCCTCAGGTCTTCTGATCCTCTAACAGTATTCTTTTGAATATGTTTAACAGTATTTACCCTATCAGTACCAAATATTTAAACGCGGTTTAAAGAGTAAAAACTATCTTTTCTTTGTTGCTGGATTTATTTTTCTGCTATTTGACAATGACATTAGCTTTAATCTGTTAAAATTACCTATCCCCTCTCCCTCTTTCTTTTGATGTGTTCCTCTCTCTTTTAATTTTTTCCCCCCGTATTCTTTATATCTCATCTCCTATCCCTCACATCGGTAACATGTCCCCTTTTTTCAACCGACGCAAATGGTGGAGAAATTAGGACATAAAATTCACTATTTCTTGCGGTATCCAGGATTTTGAAATAAGATTTTAGTGGTAAAATCTGACAAGCGTAATTTTGGTTTATTATTCAAAACTCGGAACAGCAGTATTATGGCTTCTGATTCCAGTCAACTGAAACTTTCAGACCCCATTTATCCAAAAATTTAACTTCTTTGATAGAAATTCAATGGATCCTACGTGCTCCACATGTACCTGAGAGCCCCATTTATCCCTATACAACTCCTTAGGTTTCAAAGAAGAATTATCTCGTTTTCATTCGTTGTAATACTTTTTCTCGTTTTGCAAAAATGTAGTTTCCTCTACGGGTAGTCTGTAGATAGTATTTGCTCCTATGATCACCCCATATATCTTATAACCTATTTAACCCCAGAACCCGCCTTCCTTGCCTAGAAGCACTCACAGACAACAATCAGAAAATGAATGGTTTGGGACCCCGACCAACTCAAATCTTCAAATCTTATTCATGCAATCTTTTTACAAACAGTTTCTAGATAACATGTGCTCCCCGTGCTAAGACCATTTACCTCAAAGCCCCATTTAACCCTAAATATCTCCCTAGTCTAGAAGCTACTCTTGAGTCATGACTTCCGTGAACGTAGCAATAAAAAACCTGCAAATAAAAACGTCTTTCTTCGTCCGTTTTTTCTTGTTGAGTTTGTTAAGGAATCGCTGGTTGGACTCTACACTGGTCTACATTCTAAAATCTTTGGTGACCGTTGAATTAAACGTCGTCTATATTTGCAGTTTGGAGTCAAGTTCTGTATATATTTTATTTCAAAACAAGTCATGATATGTTTCTATTTTTAGTCTGTCATTCGTGGAAGCTGTGATCATGGAGGGTCAAAGGATGTCAAATGTGGCACCTTTTACACCGCCACATCAGGCAAGTGAAGACGTTGAGCTGAATGGGTACACGATCAAAAAGGTATAGTAAGAAAAAGATTTCCTCAAATTTACATAGGTATCTGCAAGGACAGAGAATATAGTTAGTATTTGCCCATTTTACATAAAAGACCAAAACAATATACCAATTGTTTAGAACGTTTTTAATGCATAGAAACAACTTTTCAAATTTTATAGAAAATAAAATACCGCCTGAAAACTTTTGTGCAAAAAACATTGTTTTCAACCTGTTATCTTCTCAAAATTGAATGTACAGCCTTCAACCTCTCCCTCACCTAAAGATCTGTAAGTATTTTTGCAAAGATAGCTAATTCTAGTAGATCTAAGCTATTTCTGTAGTTTGGGTCTTGAAAATATTCTATTCAAACCAAGCTGTTTGTGATCGAAATCCAACCATAATTATATGCTTTCTTATTTCGCATCAATAAAAGCTGATCATTACCTTATTTTTAATCACGCTAGCAGATTTTGAATGGGAATACTCTACCCACTTTATAACGAAGATGTCACGCCAATTTAGAGGAGGAAAAACTGCCGATCTGAAGATTGTGTTTCAGCTCATTACCATTTCAATTACTCTGTCCAAGCTGTTTGAACTACTTGGTATTGATGCGTTTGAGAGAAAGGCGACTGAAGCCGTTGTCTTCTGCTCTAATATGGTAATTGAAGCCGATACTTCTTGTTATCGGCTACTTCGGCCGATACTTCTTCAACTACTCTGTTCAAGGTGTTTGAACTAACTGGTATTGATGCGTTTGAGAGAAAGTGTCGCGATCCACCTCATCAATTAGATTTCCATTGTGGATTTAGACGACCGAAGCCATTGTCTTCTGCTCTAATATGGTAATTGAAGCCGATACTTCTTGATTCCCCCTTGGAGGACTCGATTTCAATCGGACCAATTCAAGTGGTAACATTTCTTGTATTTCTTAAAGGGGCGTAAATTGTTGTATCATTAAGGCTTTCTGTAAAACGCACTCTCTCGTGTTCAAATTTGTCGGAAGATTCTTATTCCGAGATCTAAGGCTGGTACCCCAAGATATAAGAATCCCTGTAAAAAAGGAACCTTCCAAGACGCAGTACCTTCCTCTTTTCTGTTTAATAGCTATGATGTGGAGCACCAAGAATATTGCCTGTGTTCTTGCATATAAAATAGTAGTAATGCCTCTCTCGGTTCATATGCTTGATATCCTTAGCATCTTCGAAGTATTGAACAGTTTTCTGAAATTTTCAGGAGTGTACAAGATAAACACCTAAGATTTGGTCTCGGATTTAGCACTGGGAAATGTGAAATCTTCGATATTTACTGTGATTCATTGTTATAACAGAACTGTGCTTCAACTAGTATTTTCTTGATTCTCTTTTCAGTTAATTAATTTAAAAAACTTTTCCATAAGCAATCCCTCGCTCTTTGCGCTAAAGTTTGACTCTTTGCCACAATTCTACTTTTTAAAAACAATTAAAAACTATAGCGTAAAGAGCAAGGGATTGCGGAGGGGACAACCCATTTCATATACGGAGTAATTTCTGTTCGTTTTAAGTTTCAATGTCGCTCCTTACTTTCATTTAAAAAAACTATTTTTTTTATTTAATAAAGAAAAGAGTCAAACTCAAAGCAAGCCGAAATTAACTTCAGTTACAACCCCTATGCCTTCTCGAGGCCAGTATATAATTTGTACTTTACTGAAAAAACACATTTTAAATGTTTTCACCTTTTTAGCTATAATAAATCAAATATTATTAAGACTTTAATCAGTATCAGCATATGCATATTAGACTGAAAATTCATTTGTATTTTTTATCGTAAAGTTTAAATTAGCTGTTGTAATTAGTCAAATTAGATTTATGGTTGTAGTAGTAGTTGTAATAGTTGTAGTAGGTAATAAGCAGTAGTAAGTTGTAAATAGTTGTAGTAGTAGTACCGTGAAAGCATTGCCTTAATGGTCAATAGATCATCTCCCTTATCATTTTCTGAAAGTTTCAAATTAATATACTCAGTCATTCCTGAGCTACGCCATGTTACAAGCCATATACGCATAACATGTTTAATTTAGTTTAAACTCCTGTTAACATTCCCTGAAAGACTCACCTAAATGCCCTTTGTATTTTGAGAAAGTAGTAGTCAAACATCCGTACCTTTCTCAAAAACATATACTGTACGTAAACAATGAACGAATTGCCTAACTTACATTCCTTGCCCTGGGGGCCATGGGGGGAGGGGTTTACATCTCCAAACGCATAGTTTCTGAGCCTTTCAACAATGGTGAGAAAAAAAAATCGATGTCTCAAAATTCTGTTTGGAGTGTTTTTGGGAAACGATAGGCGTGGGGGGCCCAGTCACCCTCAAATCACTTTTGACTCTTAAAAAGAACTCCATAAGTTTCAATTTCAAATCAAATAAGCCCTACCTAAAGTTTATAAGACCATCCATTCTGCAAAAACCTTATATGCCTCCAGGACATAACTTACAACCTCTTCCCTTGGGCTCTGGGGGTTGTGTTAAACCTGGAACTGTTGTTTAATGTTCTTTGGACTGTTTTGAACAAAATGTCTATCTCACAATTTCAAACAGATGTGTTTGGTGAAAATAGGAGTAGTCGGAAGGGGGGGGAGTTGCCCTCCATCACTTTTGACTCTTAAAGTGGAAGTAGAACTTCCAATTTTCAACCAAATGAACCACCTCGAAAGTTATTATAGTAATTCCTTCCATAAAAGACTTCAATGCCCCCAGGGCATAACTTACAACCATTGCCTCCAGACTTTGAGGCTTGTTTCACCCCCAAAAACCTTGTTATAAGATTTTTAGACTATTTTGTGAACAAACGGCTATCTCAAAATTTCTATTGGATGCATCTCGGAAATATGATATCTTGGGGGAGGGGTACCTGCCCTCTGATCACATTGACTCTTAAAAATGACACTAGATATTTTGATTACCAATCCATTAGGCCCCCTCCGAAGTTTATATGACCACCCTTTCTGTCAAATCCTTATATGTCCACAGGGCATTACTTGCAATCCTTGCCCTGAGGACTATGTGTCTGGGGGGTGTCATCCTCAAAGACATAATTTCCAGACCTTTCAACTATGTTGAACAAAATTGCTGTCTCAAAAATATGTGTGGGGAAATGATGGGCGTGGGGGTGCTTGTTGCCCTCTGATCACTTTTGACTATTGAAAAGGGTACTAGCCTTTTCAATTTCCAATTCATTGAGCCCCTTTCGAAGTTTCTACGACAACTTCTATACGAAGTGCCATGGTTAAAACAAAAACATTCACCCATCACCATATCAATATATTTTACATGCCCCTAATTCAAAAGTTTTTACTACTTAAGATAATCAAAATAGCCGTTCATGCTTCTTTAGTTTTGCTCAATAACTGCTTCAATTCACTCCATGGGCCCAAAGTTCAAGAGAAGTTCAGAAGTACGGAGTAGCCCCTGCTATTACCCTCTGCTAGTGCCTCAGGTATAATTGAGTTTGTAAATAATGCAAGATTTACTTAAGCTCAGTTTTGGTGGGTTTAATATGTCAGTTTGTTTGATTTTCTCTTTTTCTTTTCTGTTTCAACCCAAAAATCTCTTAAAGTAAAATTAATGGAAATTAAGAAAAAAAAATCTTTAGCTTGTACTTAGCTTAACTTTGTTTAAAATGAATTATCTCTGGAGAACAATTCTTTCATTTGTCGTCAACTTGACTTTTGCTGTGGCTTTGAACTGAATATTTCGTCGGGATTAAGTTTAATATAAGAAATTGTGTTTTGCAAGCGTTCAGTTGGGCATAATGAAATGTTAAAATGTTACATTATTTTGACAAGCATTTAAAAAGACAATGGAGATAAATGGTTTATTAGGAAATGACAAAATATGGCTACTATCAACTTTATTCGTGTTGAAATGACTTGGTGTGAGGATAAAAAATTAAAGCAGTTTAAATAAGCTAATAGTTTTAGTATTTTCTTTAAAGTGAAAATTGCTAAATTTTATATAGATCCTTGGATACGGAAGGCCAATACACAGCGGACTAAGTTTAAAGTGAAGTTATTTTTTCCCAGGATGTTATCTTTTGTTTTTCTCGGGGATATTATTGCCTCTGCCTGTCTGATGGTTTCCATGTTTCTTTCATTGATAAAAAAAATCTGGAACTGTATATTTGACAACCGTGTTGTACTAGCTGTTATTGAAACTGAATTTTGGCGTCGAATTGGTGGGCAACTTTCTTGCCAAATTTCTAAAATACTCTCGCTGGAGTTTTGTTTTTTGTTTGTTCTAATTACTTATACAATCTACTTTTTATTTCTTTTTCTTAGTATTTTTTACTATAGTCAAAGAACAAGAAAACAATAATATTTGTTCTGTTCTAAGATGTTTCGCCACCATAGTCGCCCGTGGGTTGCACCAGAGGTACCACAATAAAGGTAAAATTTCGAAATTGTTCATCAAGAAGAACTTTTCAATACTTTGACCGTTTTTGTCTTGGGATTTTACCCATGTAGCCGCCCACCACTCTGTGAAAATTTGTCTAAGGGGAATCATGCTTGTTAAGTCTATTGAAATTTAGTCAGTATGTGTGACGCTATACTCACATTTGGAACATTTTTGATGGTCCTTGTAGGAGAACTAATCACAAGATTGCAAGTAAAATCTACTTGGAGTGCCTCTAATTATTACTTTCAAATTTTCAGGGCTCATCAGTGCTTTTTTCAATGTATAGTATTCACATGGACAAGGCCTATTGGGGTGATCCAGAATTCTTTAGACCTGAAAGGTTCGTAAACTCAGATGGAGCTGTCAAAAAAGAACCAAGACTAATTCCATTCGGCTACGGTAAGTAAAGGTCTTTTGTTTACATAAGAATTAGCTTATAAACCTTCCCAGTTGGGGGTATGAACTAATTCTCACTTTAGAATCGAGAACATATTAAATCACTCCTATTGTCATAATATCTTGGTTTTTGAAAAAGTTCACCTGAATTAAATAATAGCACTTAGTAAAAAGAAGTCGTAATCTGTTTAGCATAAGTTAATATCAATTTAGCACCTGAAGCGAGGATTCATGTTTTTGCCATTTAATGGACAAAAGCTGTAAAAAGTTTCACCGACTATTCGGTTAAATAAGAGGAAATATCAATCAACAAGGACAGTTCGAGGGGATTCGGCTCAATTCTTATGCTAGACCACTTGCTGCACTTGTTTTCCAGCCAACAAGTCAGTTTGCTTTAATTTTCTACTTGCTCCAAGCGGCAGTGCTGTAGGGGATTGAGCTAACTGGAGTGCGTCAAGTAATAAGAAGCATCAACACAAATGAGCAGTTCAAAAGGTATTCGCATCGGTTGTCTGCTCATCGACCTGCAGGACGTGTGTCTCAGTCAACGAGTGAAATAGTTTGAAATTTTTGCTCGCTAAGAGTGGCAATGCTATAGGATGTTGTGTCGACTAGAGTGGGTCAACTAAGAAGAAGCATCAACCAAAATGAACAGATCACAGGGTATTTATCTTGCTTTCTCTGATCAACGACTTTCCAGACGTGTTCTTAAGTCAACAGGTGTTATTGTTTGAATATGTCGTTCTATCCTTTGTAATTGTCTTTGTATTGACAAGCCCAGAAAATCTGTGATTGATCAGAAATTTATATTTACAGTCACTAAAAGACTATAAAAATCATTCTTCCATGAAAATCTATGAAACATCATATGGTAGATGTCACTTGCGCTGTCCGGCTAGCAAAACTTCTTACCACTGTTTGGCTTCATATTTATGTGCTAAAGTTGGTTCTTCATTGTGAAAATGATATTGACTCATGCAGCTATTTTTGAGTGCCAGAATCACTCCTGTTGAAGCCGTCGCTATGCCAAAAACTGGCTTAAAAAGTTACGTTTCCATTCCACCATTTTGGTGTTATCTATCTGGCTCACGCTAAGTACATTTCACTAACTGTGAGAAGATGCAGATGGCGCATCGTCCACCAGTAGAAACAAACCGACACAAAGGAGACTTGGATGCTGGGCAGAGAAAAATTAAAGGAAGAGGCGTACGGGGATTTGCTATTTCGGTACTTGTTACAAACCATAACAATTGTCCCTCGTTAAAACAAGTGCTTGAGCTAAACCTGGTGAAAATCAAGATATCCAGAACACCTAGAATACCGAGTCTGAAGAGATTCCCCGAAACCCCCGTGTGCCTCGTCTGGGACAGCCCGCCCGTTCGTAAGTCGATCGTATCACATAGGCCCACCATGCCTGATTTCCCCTTTGCTAACTGTCGATCCCTTTTTAATAAGATGGAAGATTTTGAAATCCTGCTCCATAGAAGCAACATAGCTGTTGCTACTGTGACGGAAATTTGGAACCTCGATGAGGCTACAGGACGAATTATTGGATGCAACTCATTTCCAAGAACTCGAAATAGCCAAGGCTACAACAGGCTCGGTGGTGGTGTAGGAATTTATGTGTGGAAAGACATTTCGTGTAAAGTTCTACCTGAACTCACAAATCTAGATCATAAGGTTATATGGATAATGTGCGAAATCGCGGGATTGTCTCGTCATTTTTCATGCATGATGACGGCATCTGTATATTACCCTGAAAGCGCACAAAATAAGCGTGGCCTAGCTTTCTACCTCCAAACAACGGTTGACACACTTAGAAACCGGTATAGCTGTCCTGCTTTTATAATTGCTGGTGATTTTAACGAGACAAAGAAAGCTTGGCTGGCCTCCTATCTTTCTCTTAATCAGATTGTGAACATTCCCACTCACTTGTCTGGCAGTAACCTCAATCTTATCATTACAAACACTGAGGATCTATACCACCCTTCAACATCGCTTGGACTGGTAGGCTTATCTGATCACTACGGCCTGTTTCTCAAAGCCAAGGTTTCTTTGAGAAAAGTCAAGCTTTCTTGGATCACTACTAGACTAATAACTGACTCTGTAATCCGTGAATATGGCCGCTGGATTGCTGAATATAACTTTCCAGAGGTTTTGACGGACGTTTCTCTTGAGAAAAAGGTGTGCGTTTTCAGTAAAAAATCGTACTCCAAGTAACCCCAAATATTTCCAACAAAGACTGTTTAAAAGTGAATACGACAAGCCATGCATTACATCCACTATTAAGACCCTGATCCGTGAACGCGAACCTCTTTAATCGAGCTGCAATCAAGGAGCGATCGTAAAGAAACCTAATAGTTAGCATGATCGGAAATGCAAAATACAAGTATGGTCGTGATAAAACCCACCCCCTACTCAAAACTGAACCTGCAAAGTGCCACCGCTCAGTCAACGCGATGAGTGGAAATGTTTCGAAAACCAGTTTCAAGATATCTGACGATAATGGGCGAATGCTAGGGTCCAGTGCCGTTAATGCATTTCTCACCTCCATTGGTATCACTTTCCAGCCGTTACCCCCAACGAAGGTACAATAGTACTCAGTGAATTGGAGGTAAATAGTGAAATCAGGAAAGTAAAGACAAATGTCTCTCTTTTCCCAGGCGCAATTCCTGCAAAGCTCATCCGTGAGTTTGCGTTGTTCCTAGCCTTACCACTCTCGGTTCTTATAAACCAGTGCTTTACATCCGGGACCTTCCCTAGATCGTAGAAAAAGGTCCACATCCGTTCAATGCCAAAAGTGAAACCCGCCCAAGTCATGTGATTATATCGGAACAGTCTCCCCAATGCCATTCCTAGCAAAAGTTGTTCATCTTGCGGTGGCTACTAGAGCAAGAAAGTGAGACTATCGACAAATACCAATATGGCAGACTCCCAAAATGCGGGACGTCTACATATCTAGTCAGAATGCATGATCAGATCCTGAAGTGGCTTGAAAAGCAAGACTGTTTTGTCGACCTAACAGCCATCAACTTTTGCAAATCTTTTGATCTTGTATCACACCTGATTGTCTGCCAAAACCTGAAACGAATGGGCGCTAAATGCCAATTGCTAGCCATTGTTCTTGTTTTCCTGTCTGAAAGACAGAAAAAGTATTTGGTTTACACGAAGAGGACTGTGATTCAGATTGGAGTAAAATAACCTGCGATGCCGCGCAAGGGACGAAACTGGTAGGAATAATGTTTCTCGCCATCATCAACTACTTGCTGGTAGAACATAACGACAGATACAAATGTACCGACGATTTGTCGCTCTTACTCACTTATTTTCTTCATGGCAATATCCCCACCAAGCAATTCCCCGAAATCACTTTCGATCTACTAAGCTCACAGTGCTCTGATACGAAATTGATTATTAACTCTGTTAAGTCAAAAAATACTTATACTGAACCCGCCAAAAAGAGATTTCGTTCCCCCCTGAAGTTCCTTTCCCTTTTGTGAGTGAGGAGAAAATATTAGGTGTCTTTTTTTCACATAATTGTACCTTTACTACCCATGTTAATAGTGTGACCCTTAATGCTAACGTATCTCTGCAAACCCTTTCAAAAATGCGTCCCTTCGAGTGTAACGCCCACAGTTTTCTTTGGGCATACCTGTGCTACGCACGCCCCATACTTGAAGACGCCTGTCCCGTCTGGGGCTCGTCAGTATTAAAAACCGCCTAGAGATCATCCTGAGTAATAGAGACATTTCCTACCACTAAGCCCTGGCAACCCTTTAACTCCAAAGTTCCGATAAGGCCACCCAACTCTGTTTGGGTGACCTTATCCTGGGGTTTGTCAAAATGCAGCTGTCTAACCCTGCTCACCGTGACATTTTACCCCCAGAAGCCCCGACAGTCAGCTGTACGAGACAGAAGCTAAAACTTATGCCTGTGCGTGCTCGGACAAACTGGTACCAGAACTCTTTCGTCCCCTTTTTACGTCATTATATAATAGTGCATAATAACATATTTAGTATGTCAACATCAAATTAATTGTTGTTTAAATATATATATATATATATATATATATATATATATATATATAAATAAGTTGTCTGTCTGTGTGTCTGTCTGTGGATCAGGTGACGTCATGTTTCTGTGTCGGCTGACGTCATGAAGTTAGTTGTCGTCATTTTTGCTATGACGGTGACGTCATTAAAGATATTTAAGACATATATGTTCACGTAGAAATCTATTAATGTTTAAGTTTAAAATGACTGATGAACTTGCAATGGCAAAAGCCGATGAAGATGCTCAAAGAGTCTATGCCAAAAAACTTGCTGCTGATAGAGAAAGTCAGAAAAGAAAGCGTGCCGAGGAATCAAAAGAACAGCAAGGAAACAGGCTTGAGGCTAAAGAACGCAAAACCGCGCAGTTAGATGAAGATTGACCTGGACAGCGATAGTCAAAACATATCAAAACTGAAAATGATAGCGATGATGATTGGGTTTGGGATTTTGACTTGGATAAGGTCATCAATGCCTACCAGATTTTAGTTAAAAAAACAAAGGTTCGGCGATATGTATTTCATAGTGAAGCTGAAAAATAAAGAAGAAAAAGAAAACTGAAAAAAGAAAAAATGTAAAAAACTAAAAAATACTAAACACAAAAAAACACTAAACAGAAAAAACACTCAAAGAGAAATTATAGACCGGGACACAAATGACGACCGGGACAGAGGGAATATAAATAACGACCGGGACACTCAAAGAGAAATTACAGACTGGGATACCGGGACACAAATGACGACCGGGACACAGGGAATATAAATGACGACCAGGACACAGGTATTTAAGAATATCGTTCAAAGACAAATTTTTAATTGTAAGAAGACCGTTGAAAGAGAAATTTCTAATTGTAAAATGACTGAAGAACCTACAATGGCAACGGTACCACCATCGAAGTAGATAACCAGTGGGTTGTTCCATATTCCCCATTAGTGCGAAACGTCAACCCCAAGTCAAATTCGTGCATTGTTTGGCATCATTTTAACAACTTGCTCTCCATCAGCTCCTACAGAGTTATGGGAAAAATATAAGTCAAAAATGTCCGAAGATATACTCCATCGAAAACAGTTAGAGACGTCAGATATGACTTTTGATTTTACATCAGAAATTTATAAATACACTTTAGTTATTATAGAAGATTTGTGCGTACGTATGGCAAACAAACCTCTTCAGGATTTGGGAATGCCTTCACCTAACCGATTCACTGCTGTTTCGACATGTGTAGAATTGGATCGTGAAAAAAGTTACAGTACGAATGATCTATTGTCGTATGTACAAAATAACATTTCCAAGTTAACGTCGGGACAAAAAGACATTTATGATACGATAGACTCAATTTCAGGACGTATAAAACTACCTGCTGATTTCTGTAATTTAGTGACGTCCAAAAATGAATTGATTGAAAAAGTATTTCCGAATATTCTAAAAAATTTTAAAAATAATAAATGGCTAAGTGAAAGAGTGATTCTCGCACCCAAAAATATAGACGTCCACGAAATCAACAATATTGTTTTGACCAAGATTCGAGACCAGGCAGTCCTTTACAAGTCAGTCGACACAGTTTTGGAACCAAATGAAGCGGTTAATTATCCATCTGAATTTTTAAATTCCATAGATCTTTCAGGGTTTCCACCACACGTGCTACAACTAAAAATAGGCGTACCAATAATACTTTTAAGAAATATCAACCCACCAAAGCTTTGCAATGGCACGCGACTTGCCGTAAAAAAAACAATGGAAAACCTAATAGAGGCCACAATCTTGACAGGGCCTTTTGAGGGTGAGGCTGTTCTTATTCCTCGCATTCCCATGATTCCAACGGATCTGCCTTTTCAATTTAAAAGATTGCAATTCCCAATTCGATTAGCATTTGCAATCACCATTAACAAAGCTCAAGGTCAATCATTAGAAAAATGTGGTATAGATCTTAATACTGATTGTTTTTCCCATGGACAATTGTGCGTTGCATGTTCGAGGGTCGGTAAACCTGACAATCTATTTATATGCAGCGACAATTGGACAGCGAAAAATGTTGTATATTCGCAAGTTTTACGCAGTTAATTTGTATTGTATCTATCTATCTATCTATCTATATAAAAACGAGTTGTGTGTATGCATGTTTGTTTGTTTGTAAAAAGAGCGTTTGCATATGACGTCATTATTAGTACATACGGCTTTGTATATGCACAGACAATGGGAAAGCCAAGAATGTTGTATATTCGCAATTTTTACGTAGTTTGACTCCTGCAGACGAAATGAATGCTTGCCTGAAAAATTCTAATTTACGGGCACACGTAAAAATATTAAAATTAACTACAAATATGTGTGTCCGATTGCAAAACGATGACTCTGGTCAAACATTTTCAGATCAATTGCTGGCAATTGGAAACGGAAAGCTCCCAGTAGTGGGAAAGCCAAAAATGTTGTATATTCGCAATTTTTACGTAGTTTGAAACACATATATAAATCTATCTATATTCACAGGTGGGACACAGGGACATAACTACAATGGCGCGTAACTAATATGGCGCGTAACGACTTACGCGCGCGGGGGGGCTTGGGGGGGCGCGAAGCGCCCCACCAACTAGGTGTTGGGGTGGCGCGAAGCACCACCCCAACAGCTAGTATATATATATATATATCTCTTTCTCTCTCTCTCTTTCTCTCTCTCTCTCTCTCTCTCTCTCTCTCTCTCTCTCTCTCTCTCTCTTTCTCTCTCTCTCTTCTACACTCAGCAAAATAATGGTGCCCAGATAAAGTGCAGTATAGATTGCGCCTATGTATAATCTTTTTTTCTCACCAGGCGACTTTGTATGGAAAGAGTTTTCACAGAAACTTTGAAGGGGCTTATTTGATTGGAAATTGAGAATTCTAGTGCCCTCTCAAAAATTCAAAAGGGAATAGAGGACAGCCATCCGCCACCCACTTCCATCCATTTTAGTTCCTTCAAAAGCTGTAAATCTTGCAAGCTGCCCACTACAAATATATGAGTTTTATTATTTAGAAACGGGGGAGGGGGAACTTGATGCTGGATCTCCAATAAGTCTGAGAGTATTCAGGTGAAAATTTCTGGGAATATTCAGGGGGATGCTGAACTAAATGATAACACCTAAGTGCATGCAGGTTATAAAAAAGGACGCGTCTGCAGTACCTCAGTAGTAGCTAAAGGAATAAAGTTGAAACTTTAGCGGTATGTTGCGTAAAATAAATCAATTGACACCATCTTCTTCCATGTCGTCAAAGGGGTTCATCTTCAATATCTCACCAAAGCTATGCTACTAAGTTGAAGTTTTCAGAGATTGTTCAGACAGATGTTGATCTAACTAAAAAAAAAAAAAAATGTGTTCATTTTGTTAAAAGGGTGTCTATGGAGTATCTCAAGAACGACTAAGGGTGTTAAGTTAAAGCTTATTAGGCATTTTGAGGGGATGTTGAGTAACCGAAAAACACTGTGTGTCCAGGTTATTGAAAGGCCGAATTTGTAGTTTTTTCAGGTGTGGCTAAGGGTTCAAGTTAAAAGCTCTATGAAGGATAAACAATGTTTTGAAAAAAAATGTAGTTGCATAGATTATTCGCATGATATATTCTTTTTTATCTTGATCTGCTTAAAATATTAAGACACTTCAACTAAAGTTTTAGAACCAATGGAACCTCAACTGGAGATAATCTTATAGGATTCATTTTTGATGTCCTATTTTTGTTTCTGTTTTTTAAATAATAAACCGAAATTGTTTCTTAAGCCACTAAAATCAAACCAGATTCATTTTAAACACGAGGTTTCAACATGATGGGGGGGGGGTAGATTTATTGCTTTATTTAGATTTATAGATATATTGCTTCAATTAATCTATTGCTTGAAATAGCAGTTAAAACTGCTTAGGTGGGCAATGAAAGAACCGCTAACAATGAGATTTTTCTTATATTGAAATTAAGCTAGCAGCAATTTCAGCCAATCAAATTTTGTTAGTAGAATGTTATGATTGTCTAAAAAACTCTGATTGGCTCAAATGTTGTATTTGGCCGTCCTATTTTGTTTCTGTTTTTTAAATAATAAACCAGAAATCGTTTCTTAAACCGCAAACATCAAACCAGATTCGTTTATACTCGAGGTTTCAACATGATGGGGGGTTAGAATGGTTTCAAGTCTATAGAAGGACGAAATTATGCAGATTTTAATCCATTCATTTAATAACATCCTCCATACCCATCCATCCAAATTTTTATAGTGCAGCTATTAATAGAACTTGTTGCAAAAATAAAAATTTGTCCAAAATATGAATAACAGGCGAAAATGAAAAATCGAAGAAAGTTTTATGAATATTCCTTTCATTAACCAACACAAAAATAGTTTTAATTCAAAACGAGCAGAAATTAATTTAAAATTTTTTTTAAATTAATTTAAAAAATAAAAGAAGCTTCCCACAGAAAAGAACAAACTTGCATTTAAGGAAAGACAAGCGAAAATTAAGTCAAATAATGAAGAAATAATGAAGAATACTGTTTAAATGAGACCCAAAACGAGATCCAAGGTATTACAATGAGGAATCAAGTTAAATTTAAAACATACAGAAATTAGCACAACCAGTAGTAGGGCTAACACTCTAAGCCTTCTAAAGATCTGAGCGTCAGTTGAGCTTTTCTGAAAACAATTTCTTTGTCATGCTGTGTATTTTTGTTTGTCATAACATCAACAATAAAAGAAAGAAAATCATCAGGAAAACTATGATTATTGAAAATAACTAACGAATGTACATTCATAGTCTAAAATATAATGATATTCATTCTGAAAGTCTCAGCAATTTTTATTTATTTACGTTATAAAATAGAAAATATGTAAAGTGCACTTTGTTTTCCGTAAATCCAAATGACACTCTTGTCTTTAAAATGCTTAGAGCCCTTAGCCCTACTCCAGTTCTTGGTAATTCCTGTTTATTGTAAGTTTGAATTGGTTATTCAGGTAACTTCTGCTCTTTTGGGTCTCATTTTATTCATTGATAATGATTTCTGTTCTTTTTAAGCTTGAATTATTATTTGACTATTTCTGCTCATCTTTGGTTTAATACAGCTATTTACTTTTGCATGAAAAGTTTCTTTTGCGGGAAAATCCTTTCCAAATTAATTTGACAATAAGAGACTTAGGCAAACTTCATTTTACAGATTTGGCAGATTTTTGTGGAATGTTTTCTTTTAGGATTCAAGCAAGAACGAAATATGCTAATACATTTTATACAGAGGATATATGAAAAAACTAAAAAGTGACAAGTTGGTGAAGATTTTGTTGAGTTTGTTGAGATTACAACTTTGTTGAGGTATGCCGCTCGTAAAGATACGTTTAAAAAGTCTAGCAGGTTGAAGCAGCGAATGATTTTGCTCCAGTCATGATCGAATTCCCTTACCTTAAGTCAGGTAAATGTTTGGCTCTACAAACTTCTCCATTGGATAAAACCAGCTCCCAAATTGCATAAAACTCCCCCATTAGACAAAACCCGCTTCCCCATTGGACAAAACTTCCCCACTGGATGAATGGATGTTTAAATCAGTTCTCAGACCATTTTGACTAGATATGATGATAAAAACCTGTTAAAAACTTTCTTTCACAAAAATGGGCAAACAATTGTCAAGTCAGTGAAATACAATAAGATGGTAAGCAGATATATGTTTTGTTTTCAAGATGTAACTTTTTCACTTTTCGTGTAAGACGGTGACTCTTTAGCAGATTTTTTTTTCTGGCTAATTAGAGTAAAGCCAAGACAGATAGGGGAATCAATCCGTTGATTTTTGAATTATTATATTTGAATCATGGCTAATTAGAGTAAAGCCAAGACAGATAGGGGAATTGCTCCGTTGATTTTTGAGTTATCAACTGGGCGGAAGTGATGAAAGACTTTAGAGCCATGGTTGATTACAATAAAGCCAAGACTGATAGTATCTGTGAGAGGTAAAGCTGGCATAATTTTCTTAGAGTCGTAAAAAATGATTTTTCTCCTTTTTGATGATAGTCTATCATTCATCCTTGGGCAGAACTAAGGTAGATAGGCATACAGGTTGGGCAAGTCAAATAGTATCTCAGTATCTTGAACTATTTGAAGGCCATTGGAGACCAAAAATGATTCAAAGACTTATGACCAATCATGTCCACAGAACTTGATGGTATGTGGGCGGCTGAGGATGTTCTTTTTATATGAAAAATCTATTATACAGCTGAGCTACTTGCCGATTGGTATGAACTCGCCTACCTTTAATCTCCATGGTCATCAGAAGTTGCAAAATATTTAAAATCAAATTTTACACTTAGAGATGAACAATGAGAATAACTAACTTTCCTCTATAAAAAAAAAACATCTTATTTGTGCTCTATTTGTTACAATTGTCATTGATCGCATAGATTAATACTTAAAATTGTACAACCATTCATATTAGTGAGGGAAAGTTGAACTTACTCGAAATAAATCCCCATGGTAACACTATACTAGAATTCGGTCAATTGAATGGTTCGAAATCAAATAGTTCATGATAACGAATTGCAAGTAAGGAGTGATAAGGGCTAATAATAACCAAAACTCTAAAAAAGGAGAATTTTATAACAATTAATCCATGGAAAGAATTGGCTTTTTATATTGAAGCAAAATATATGAAATTCATTAACTATAAAGCTGTATATTAAAAACTAATAGCCTGAGAACACTTGCCTGATTCTCAAAAAAGGAGGAGACACGCCCAAATAGGCATGTGATTCTGACGAAAATCACACCATTATATTCAGCATGTCAGAGAGCTCTGTTGCATAGGTTTCAAGTTTTTATCGACACAAATGGAGAATTTTGATTTTGGCTCAGAACAAAGATCAAGTTGTAGTGTTTCTCCTTACTTTCAGTTGAAAAAACCTGTTTTTTTCAATTTAGTTTATCAGAGAAGCGACATAATAAATAAGATTCATAAATCGTCACTACAGTCGTGGGAAACTGTAATAACTAGTGTAACTGTAATGTGTTGCGGCCATTACGATCCTGAGCTAAGTTAGGGTTTGTGTGCTCAAAAGAATTTTACGTGGAAATTAAGTTGAGCCTGAATTAATCGTCAACATCATCATGACGATACTTTTAATGAATTTTTCATTTAAAAATTATGTAAAATAAATATTTTTTCAAATTATTGGGAAGGGGCAATTTTGTAGTTTTTCAAATTTTTACCGAAACAAATTCACATTAAAAAGCAAACTTTCAGAAGCTGGGGGGGGGGGGTGTACAAAATCTAGGAAAGGATGAAAAAATCTGTAGAGCTATAAAATGTTTAAACGGAAAAATATTTCGTATATTATAAAAAAAGGATAGGCACCCTCAGTCTTTTTTGTTGGTCGAAAGTGTTCCCGTGGATATTCAAAAGATTCAGGATTTAAAATTGAATTATCAGGAGTTCAGACATCACCCTTCCACCTCATTTACTAAAAACACCTTTTTTCTCAAGTGTTTGCTTATGTTCTTCACCTCTCCTAAATTAATATAGAAATTGTATTTATGTTCACTGATATTTACTTTTTTTTTAGGAAAACGTGTTTGCTTAGGAGAGACTTTAGCACGTGCATCCTTGTTTATGTTCTTTTCTTCCTTGATGCATAAGTTTGAGTTCAATTTCTTAAAAGAAGATAGTATACCCACACTTGAAGCAAGAGATGGATTTACACTATCGCCTGTGCCTTACAGAGTGGAAATTAAAACCAGATTTTAAGCTGTCTAGGAGAATTTTTTACTGTTTTTAATCCTTCACGGTTTGTTTCTTAATTCGATTATTTTTTCATGCCTTCCAGTTTAGTCCTTTTTATTCTTTTTATGTTATGTTTTGGAGTGATTAAAGTTTGAGCTAAGACCTTACACTAAAACTTTAAATACCTAGTGAGAACTGAGATGTATTCTATCTTGCGTCAGAAACAAAAACTATTAATGGATGAATAAGTGAATTTTTGTTTGTAAAATTAATGTTCCACATATCTGCAAAATAGAAATTGCCATCATAATACAAATATACCCTTACACATTCTTTGCTACTAGACGGTTGGTTTGAACTAAGCCTCCCCTTTTCATTACAATTATCATCAGAAGTTGCGAAACACTTGAAATAAAATTTTACACTTCACGAAAAATATTGAGAATAATTATTTTTCTCTACAGAAAAATCGCTTATTTATGCTCTATGTGTAGTATTTTGATCACATAGAAGCATTATTTCGTCACACAGGTCACATTGTAGTATTGGTCACATAGGTTAATACTTAAAATTGTAAACCATTGGTGTTAGTGAGGGAAAGTTGGACTTACTCGAAATAAATCCCCATGGCAACACTAAACTGAAATTCGGTCAATATAATGATTTTAAATCAAATAGTTCATGGTAACAAATTGCAAGTAAGGAGTTACAACGGCTAATAATAACCGAAACTCTGAAAAAGGGAGTTTTTTATTACAACATTAATCCATCAAAAGAATTGGCTTTTTATGGTGACTCATAATTTATAAAATTCATCAACTATAAAGTTATATATTAAAATAAAAAGTTGGATTTGCTAGAAATAAATCCCCATGGCAGCACTAAATAAGAATTTGGGCAATTGAATGATTCAAAATCAAACATTTCGTGGTAATGAACTGAAGGAGCGTGGTAATGAAGGCGTCACGGGGGCTAATAGTAACTGAAACTCTAAAAAAGGGATTTTTTTTATAACAACCAATCCATCAAAAGAACAGGCTTTTTTTCTGAATATATTGTTCACGAACTTTAAAGTTGCATATTAAAAGCTACGAGCCTGAGAAAATTAGCCTGATTCTCAAAAAAGGGGAAAAACACCTAAAAGAAGCCATTTAATTCTGATGAAAATCACAAATACATTCAGCCCATCAGAAAACTGTGTTCCAAAGGTTTCAAGCTCCCAAAGACAAAAATTTAGAATTTTTTTATTTTCTCTCAGAAGAAAGATCTCAGATGTATGTTTATTTATTTTTTTTTGTGTAAAGGTCCAGGAGGTAGGTAGCTCTTCTTATATATGAAATAATTTCTGTTCGATTTTAGTTTTGGTGTTGCTTCTTACCTTCGGTTGAAAAAAAAACTTTTTTTTTGTTTATTTACTACATCAGGGAAGCAACATGTTTTTTCTTCATCACTGTCGCACGCAAATGGAATAGCTGAAACAGGTGAACCATGTGTCACAAACCATTCCTTTGTGGATAGTTTACGAAAGGAAAACCCCAAACGGCCTTATTAAGAAAATTAAACGGCCTTCGAGCCCCATTATGGCTAGATCAAAGAAGAAGTGCTGCCGCAATAAGTGTTGATTAACTGTTAAAAAATTAAAGTCCAATTAAATCCCATTCCAGAATGTTTATCAAGTTTTAGCTGGTTAGGCGCACGTCAGTTAACCACAGAAAAGTAGCTGGCTGGAAAACTGTGGTTGTTTGGAAAAGTATAAAAAGTAAAGTTTTCTAGCCTTGGCTCTCTTTGGTCTTAAGTCTTTTGTCTTCTAACTATTTGTATCTATACTGCGAAAAAAGGATATAGCATAAGTTTTAAGTAAGTGCGGTTTAGGTGTTTTAGGTTTTGTTAGGCGTTCTCATAAGTGTTGTTGGTTGTCTCGTGCTTGCCCTACATTTTCAGTTAACACAGTAGTTGAAAGAGAACCTTGGATTTCCTTAGTTTGAACTCGGTCAGGCATACTTGCGCATATTTGCCTAGGCATTCGGGCTTGACTATGGTGTTGTTGATATAACGCTTATGGCTGCTATTACTGGGTGTTTTGAAATCGGTGGGCTCGCCTTAACAAGCGTTAAGGACCCCCAAGAAAGATCCACTTCAGACAGTTGACCGTTGAGCTAGTACAGTCTTCAGTTGCAGCGATCCGAGTGACCAAAAAGCATTACACTGCAATAGGCAATGTTCGTGAGTTATATTGATGATCAATTTGAATTTTATTACGCTCACGTAGGATTTTTTCGTCCATCGCTGCTGCTTAAAAAAACAAAAAAATCTAAGCAACAATTTAATGTCTGATGCTGTTGTGCCGAAGAAACTCTCTAGTTGCCCTAATAATAATAATAATCTCCTATTAGTCAAATCTGAATGGGAATTTCAAAGTGTAATGGGACTGTGGCAACAAATTAAAGTTAGTTGGCGAGTTTCATAGTGGAACAACAAAGCTTTGCCAAATGTGATATGAAATGCCCCTCGGAGGCCCACGTAAACTTAGGTTTTCTTTGCGTGAATGGGATCAAAATGGAAAAATTGTTGAATTAAAATTCAACAAAACCACTATAGCAGCTAACTATTACCCTCATAAAACACAAAACTGAGTTTCTCTTTACAACTCCCAAGTCGACCTAAAATAGTGTTTTTTAACTTGTTAAAAAGCGTTGTTAAACCTTCAGAAATGACATTGTAACGCGTAGAGATAAATGTTGGATATGGACCAATGAAGGGATATCATTTATATTTTCAAACAGTTTTGTTAACGAAAATGAAGAGTGACTCGTGGTATTAATTGCCAATTGTCTGACAAACGAAAGTCTGGGGAAAAAAATATATAAAAATGTCTATATTTTACTTTATTTCCTAAAAAAAACCTGTTAAGTTGAAACACATCCATTAAAGTTATTAATGTAATTAAATCCGCATAGTTTAAAAAAAAATAATGAATATCCGCCAAAAGTGGTTTCGTTTTGCTGAAAATTCCATAATCAAACACAAAATGTCCAACAACTCCCTGACGGAATTTTGACCCCCCCCTCCCCTTCAAGCGCGACGTTTCGTTTCGTGTATTTCGCTATATATCGAACCAGGAGTTGTAAAATCTCAGGGAAATTACTATTTGAACGGAAGTTCCGAAATCTTTTCCCTTTTTTTGAGCTGACGAAGATTCGGGAGTAGAAGATCCTTACAGAAGAAACTGAAAAGAGCTGAAGAAGATTCGGGGGTAGAAGATCCGTGCAGAAGAAAGTGAAAAGAGCTGAAGAAGAATCAGGGGCACAAGATCCATGCAGAAGAAACTGAAAAGAGCTGAGGAAGATTTGGGGGTAGAAGATCCGTGCAGAAGAAACTGAAAAGCGCTGAAAAGATTCGGGAGTAGAAGATCCGTGCAGAAGAAACTGAAAAGAGCTGACGGAGATTCGGGGGTAGAAAATCTGTGCAAAAGAAACTGAAAAGAGCTGAAGAAGATTCGGGAGTAGAAGATCCGTGCAGAAAAAACTGAAAAGAGCTGAAGAAGACTCGGGGGTAAAAGATCCGTGCAGAAGAAACTGAAAAAAACTGAAGAATATTCAGGGGTAGAAGATCCGTGCAGAAGAAACTGAAAAGAGGTGAAGAAGATTCGGGGGTAGAAAATCTGTGCAGAAGAAACTCAAAAGAGGCGAAGAAGATCGGGGGGGGGGGGGGTTAGAAAATCCATACAGAAGAAACTAAAAAGAGCTGAAGAAGATTTGGGGGTAAAAGATCCGTGCAGAAGAAACTGAAAAGAGCTGACGGAGATTCGGGGGGTAGAAAATCTCTGCAAAAGAAACTGAAAAGAGCTGAAGAAGATTCGGGAGTAGAAGATCCGTGCAGAAGAAACTGAAAAGAGGTGAAGAAGATTCGGGGGTAGAAAATCTGTGCAGAAGAAACTCAAAAGAGGCGAAGAAGATCCGGGGGGTAGAAAATCCATACAGAAGAAACTGAAAAGAGCTGAAGAAGATTCGGGGTTAGAAGATCCGTGCAGAAGAAACTGAAAAGAGCTGAAGAAGATTCGTGCAGAAGAAATTGTCTAATTAACCGATGAGAGCTGGATCTTCAATCAATTTATAGCTTGAAATAGCAGTTAAAATTGCTTAAGTTGGGAATTAAAGACCCGCTAGCAATGAGGTTTTTCTTATATTGAGATTAAGCTAGTGCCAATTTCAGTCAATCAAATTTTTCAGAATATTATTGCCCAAAATTGTTTGGTTCAAATGTTGTATTTGGCCAACTGATGTTGACACCGCTCAATTTTGTCTTGTTTCCAACATAGGAAACCTATGCATACAGCAAAATCTGTGAAGGATCTCTGTGACTGACAAATTACTGAACATGCTTCCAATAAACAAAGCTATGAAAAAATAATTTATTTTTCGACAAAGCAAAAAAGACCACGCATAACATATATATAATACAGTGCTAGCGTAAACTACTTTTTTCCCAATTTTGGTCAATTCTTTTCAAAGCTACATAAACACATACCACTTCCAAGAAAAAATAAAGCTAATACTCTCCAATAGAAAACATTTCATCTATTGTTTCTAATTTTACGCATTTGTACTTCGAAAATAAGGACATCGTTAAATATCAAACTATAAAAGTAAATATAAAGGTTCAACAGCTTTACACTCAATATCAGCAGAACAATCTGCTCATGGGCAGGCAAAGACGAAAAGGGAGATGGGGGGTCATGAGTACATGCCTACTGAAAAAAAAGAAACATTAACCACTTTTTGGATTCTCCTCCCTCACTTGAAATGTTTGGCTTCCTCTGAATTAGATTCCTGACTACGAACCAAAGCCCATAATCGCTTTCGATGTTGTGTTTTTAAAATTTGTCATTCCTAACATTTATTAAGCGTCGTCGATGAGCATTAATGTCTGCAAAGTCCTTAAAGTTTGCAAAGAAATCCCCATTATATTCAGGTCTATAAGGTCGGTATTCATTATTATAGTAATAATCATCATGATAGTCTGCATAATCTTTAAAAGTTCCCCCAGGAAGGACAATAAAGTTTCCAGACCCTAGAATACTATTATCACTACCATCATAGTGGAATTCATGTGAAGAAGGTGGGCGTGGTCTAAAACGTCTTGGTGGGGGTGAAGGTCTTTCTGGTTTTGCATGAAAGTCGTCAAAGAATGGGCGAAAGAGTTCAAAACTTGGAAAGTCATTTTGTCGTCGATTTTTACGTCTAGGAAAGAATCTCTGCTCTGAAGCAGTGTTGTCAGGTTCTGTGTCAGTGTTGTCAGGTTCGGCGTCAGTTTCTTTTTTGAAAAATGCATCTCCTAAAAGAACTTCATCTCCTTTATCCTCGTCCATGTAAGCCATATCTGAATGATCACGGCTAATTGTCTTTTGCTTATCCTTAGAAGAAATAAATTTCTGCTTATCTTTTGAATTTTCAACGCTTGTAACGTTTCGACTTTCAGTTTGGGGAATACTTTTTACTTTATTGTATCTATTTTTAGATTTTGAAGAAAATTGACGCTTTTTGGATTTTTTATAATTTACGCTAGAATTTTGTAATAAATAATCAGAATAAATAGACGATGTTTTGGTTGTTGGGAAGGCGCTGGCATCTCTTCGTGTACGACGCAACATAATTTTACTCTGAAAAAAGTATAATGAATTAGTGAAAAACAAAGAAATTAAATATTGTCTAATTTTGCAAATAGCGTTCTGCTGACAAGTTGTCGGATAAGTATTTGTTGTTATCTTTTACGGATTGCAACCGAGAAAACTAATATTAAGCAGATGAGGGATGCTCAAACACACTAAAGGATATGACAACATAATGGCCATCGAATAAAGTTTCACAAGACCACGCCTTTTATACCAACCACAGTTTATGACAGTGATTTATGACAGTGGTAATCGTATTTCAAACTGCATCCAATACCAGACAGAGGTCTCCGCCGTAAAGTTAATACTAGGATGTCTGAGAAGCATAGAGATTTGAAGCTACCTGATACCAGAGGAAAAGGAGGAACAGAAAAACGGTAATTTTGATGTATTTAAATGACAAATATTTTTGTTACCGTTTGAGATCCAATTTTAAGAACTTTAAGGTGTAACTTGATGTAATTGATGAAATCAAACCGGTTATAGTTTTCTTTTCGTACTCCTGAAAATAAATAAAAATCGATCCTGTTTCTTTCTTCTTTTCTTTTTTTTTATCTAAGACTCCTCACTTATTTGTAATCTAAAAAAAACGGTTGTTTCGATCATCTCTGCCAAACTTGTATTTAAATGACTAGTATTTGCATTTAGTACTATTTAGTGACAAACCCTTCTTTCAAATGGATTGTGAGATATGAGAGCATTAAGGCAGAAAAATGTGCATGACTTCGAAATATAGAAAGTTAAAGGTGATGTGTTGTAACATTCAAGACTTAATAATAACTTGAATTATTATTTGAAGTCCATGATGTACTTTTACTCATTAAAAATTATCTCAAATAGTTGTAGTGGCAAACTGTTTGCCTTCTGAGAACGAAATAACTAACAATTATAACAAGGTTAAAAACGTTTTAATAACTATAACACCGTAGTTAAAACAACGTTTTTGTATTTTGCTGAATACTTTCTCCATACAGTTCTTATTATTTAGCTACAACACTGAGAAAGAGTTTTTGGTTCAGGGCAGTTTATTTACCCCAAAAAAAACATTTTGTGCTCGATATCAGACAGCAATTCGATTTTCTCCTCTCCAGCAGATTTTGCTAAACAATTTGTTGTGCCTTTGCCTTCGTTAATGTGTGTTTCAAGTGATAGAAACAATTTTGGATGAATTTTTAAAATGATACTAAATAAAACACGAAAGCAAGCTCGTAAGTTTATTAACTACTTTATTTAAGAAAGGGCAGTCAACGACTATTGTGTTTTCAAGCTATGTATTTTACTTTTATACCATTTTTGAAATTATAAATGCTAGCTAAAACGTATATATTATAAAAACAGTAAGCTAAATCTAGCTAAAACATATAAACATATATATTAACATATAAAACAGTAAAAACTAGCTAAAACATATATGTATTCATTTATGGTGCAACTGTTGACAATCTGGTAAACCACGTGTTCTCACAAATTAGTAAAAGAATTTTTCCTGCCAAAATTTAAGTTTCTATATATCTGCAAAATCTATAATATATAAAAATGTACTAGAATCTATACATTCTTAATCTACAACATTCTCAAAAATGATTGTGGGCGACTTCGGTATTTTAGTTTTATGCTAGTTTAGAAATTTCAAACGTTATTTTAAACCGTCGTTATTCGTTAGAGTATTCTATTTTTAGATCTTTTACCTAATCCTGTGTTCCCACAAAGTGAAGTGTCGATAATAAATTTTTTAGTGAGACTTTACGTTTCCCCGCATGTACAAAAATCTTTGCCAACAAAAAAAACTGTTGGGACGATAAAAGTACGTCCCAAAGAGCCTTAAAGTGACAATTCAAATTGTTTTAATAACTTTTTTATTACTTGGTTTAAATTTATTCATATCAAACGAAACTCAGCCTAAGAGACATATTGAAAAGTAGTCGTATAAACCCAGAAATTAAGAAATAGGAAAGCTTATAATTCTGTTTTAACGAAGAAAAGAAACAAGATATTTAACAAGAAAGAGCTTTGCATTGTTCTAATTAAACCCTAAACAATTCAAATTTTCACTTTTCATCAATTCTAATAACCACATGCCAGCTAAGTATTATAAAAGATATGATACTAAAAAAGATATTTTGGTCCACTGAAATATTATGGAACACATGATAATTAAAACCTATAATAAACATACTATATCTTTAATTAGTTATCTTCCCCAAACCTAATCTGTTGTGGAATGACTCAAATGTGTAACGGCAGCCTCAAACGTAAAATAATGGACTGGATTTAAAATTCAAAAGACGATATGTTAAATCACCTGAATTTGATAGGAGACTGGAAAAATCAGATTTGATATGGATTCAAATATGTGGAATACGCTATTTTGATATCGAAAGCTGCTCTTTGCAAATACTTGTATGAGTGGGAAAATACGATATAGCCAACTTTGGAAAACAAAGAAACATTAAACATTTTAGGAACAGAACAAGATAAGAGAACATTGATTCAACCGACCGATAGCCTTGTATATTTTTAGTATGGGAAGATTAAAAAGCTGAGTCAAGACTCAGGCCACAAAGATCAATTGCCTTCACGCTCCCAACTCAGGATAAAATTTACCAGTATCCATTGGGCTTTCTTCATTTCCTTCGGATATAGGATTTTAAGACTGGGATTGGCGATCTCAATTTGTAGAAGGGCCTTTCATGATAGTGTCAAGCCTTCCAGCATTGCTTTTCCCATTCAGAGAACCCAAGTCGCCAGCCTAAAACCGACTTCGGCAGGCAACACTCAACTCTCAAAAGAGAGAGGGCAGTTGCCCACCACTATCAGCCATCAGCAGCAAGAATTGCATGATACAGAAGATCCGTTCTAGTAAGAGAACTTCTTTCTCTCGCCTCAGAATGGTCCTTAAGTGATGCTTTCTTGTGCCACGGTCAGTCCTTTGTATGTCAGGAGAGATTGATCCTTTCCCCTGGCCCCAGCATGATTTTGAAGGGTATTCGTGGCTTCTGGTAAAATTTAAATCTTTTGTTAAAAATGAAGATTCACTCAACACCTATCGAATCCGTGCAAACAAAACGGCGTGGTTAAAGATATAATTTTAGAAATAGAGACAAAGGACAAGACTATCATTTTAAGTAAGAAGTTAAAGAAGTTTTAAGTACAATTTCAAGAAGCTGAAGAATTTATATACAATTAAGCACAGTACTGATGCCCAGTACTATATGAGAGTACTGATGTAAAAACTCAAAACCGAGTTTAGATTTTAAATAATTGCAGCTGGAAGTCAATGGGCTATAGATAAAAAGTTACATATATATTTTGTTTTGATAAGTGTATTTGACCCTCCTCTTCATTTGTCTTAATTATAACCTTGTATTCTTCTAGGGAGAACTGTAAGTAACAATAAAAACAGCCGTGAAAAGGTTCATGCATGTAAATCGTTTAAGTGAACACCATGACCAACACCTAGTCGTCAAAGCGAAGGACAAGGCAGATTTTTAAAATAGAGTAAATTAAACTTACCAAAATATAAGCTACATCTATCTTTTCTTCTTTAAAAAGTGCTCTGAAAAAGGAATTTTAAATAAGAATCTTACAAAACATTATCTACTCTGCCTAGTCCATCCACTAGTGACATGAATTTCTATATGTAAGCTACATCTATCCACGTAACTACATGTATATATACATCATCTATCTACATATGCTACGTATTCAAACTTATGTGTAAAATTTAAACTACATCTACATTTTGTTCTTTTAAAAGTGCGCCAAAAAGATAATTTAAAATAACACACTAACAAAAACATTGTCTAACCGCCTAATCCAGCCACTGCTGACCAAAATTGCTTCTGATATGCTACTGAACAAATTAGATAATATTATATTATTCATTACATTAGTTGTTGATCACATGAATGCCCCTCGTCAATACCTTGTTCTTTACGCTAAAGTTTTTTGGGTGTTTTCAAAATAGCTATTCATTCAAATTAAATGGCCTTTGTGATTCAGGGGCAATTCTTAAATTGTTGGAACAAAATTCAAACTCTGGCGTAAAGAGTGACGTATTGACGAAGGGGTGAAAAAACTTGTTTTGTTTTATTTAATATATATAAGAATCTGAAGATTCTGATCCTTATCCTATCTAAACTTTTAGAATTTAAAATAAAGCTCTTCAAAGGAACAATGTGCGCTTTGCTCTGGTCAATTGCCGGAAAAAAGAATCCTTTTTTCATCTTCAAGACGCTCAGTAAAAACTTTAATTTTGCAACCCATACATTAAGTTAATGAATAATTTAGATAAAGGTGACTTAGCTCATGGATAGCATTCACTCAATGTTTTCCCGAAGATTCCTCTTCTAGAAAAAATTGTAGCTTTAAAATTCAGTTTTTGAAATTGTAGACGCCCGTTCACTTCCACTTTGTGAACTAATTGACTGGCAAGAGCTAGCAATTTTTCTGCGAGTGTAATCTTGTCCTAAACTAGATCGAGTCTCAAAAGTAGCGGCTCAGACATTAGCTATGTAGGTATCAGTGTTATATTTGGTTTGGTGAAGTTTCCCCTCCCAAAATATAGAATAACTGTCTTTGCTTTAAATGTTTTAGGAAATGTGTATATTCTAGTAGAGTAGGTCTCGACCTATTTCTATTAAGCGTAACTTAATATATGTCAAAATGAGGGCATATAAGTAAAGCCCCCTCCCCCCAGGATAGTAGCAAAAGGATTATATGATAAAGAGCTATCATGAAGGACTAAAAAAAAACAGTCCCCTACAATTTTTAATTGTAAAAAATAAAGTTTTAATTGTGCAAAACAGGACAAGCATCTGAAGCACGTTTTTTTCTTTTTTTTTAAGCTCAGAACAATAGCCCTTCTTAGAAATATCTAAAAAGAAATAAAATAGAAATTAAATAGAGATTTTTTATTGATTTGATTCTAAAAAAAGATGATCTTTGTCAATCAAACAGTTCGTGGTAACGAACTGTAGTAAGGAGCGATCCGGCTCAACAGTAAACGAAACTCTAAAAAACGGAATTTATATATTTTAAATATATAAGTTTCATCAAATTTAGTCTTTGTCATCAAAAGTACACGAGCCTGAGAAAATTTGCCTTATTTTGGAAAATAGGGGGTAATACCCCCTAAAAGGATCTTAATGAAAATCACACCATCGCATTCTGCGTATCAGAGAACCCTATAGAAAAAATTTCAAGGTCCAATCTACAAAAATGTGGAATTTCGTATTTTTTGCCAGAAGACAAATCACGGGTGCGTGGTTTATTTGTTTTTTTTTCCCCCAGGGGTCATCGTATGGACCAAGTGGTCCTAGAGTGTTGCAAGAGGGCTCATTCTAACGGAAATGAAAAGTTGTAGTGCCCTTTTTAAGTGACCAAAAAAATTGGAGGGCACCTAGGCCCCCTCCCACGCTCATTTTTTCCCAAAGTCAACGGATCAAAATTTTGAGATTTCCATTTTGTTTCGCATAGTCGAAAACCATAAGAACTATGTCTTTGGGGATGACTTACCACCCACAGTCCTTGGGGGTGGGGCTGCAAGTTACAAACTTTGACCAATGTTTACATACAGTAATGGTTACTGGGAAGTGTACCGATGTTATCAGGGTGATTTTTTTGGTTTGGGTGTGGGGTTCAGGGGAGGGGGCTATATGGGAGGATCTTTCCTTGGAGGAATATTTCATGGGGGAATAGAAATTCAATGAAAATGGCACAGGATTTTCTAGCATTACTATTAAAAAAAAAACAATGAAAATATAAACATAAAAAAGTTTTTTCAATTGAAAGTAAGGAGAAGCATTAAAACTTAAAACGAACAGAGACTATTACGCATATGAGGGGTTCTAAAAATACTTTAGCATAAAGAGCGAGGTATTTAGGAGAAGATAAATACTTCGCTCTTTATGCTAAAAATTTTTAAAGTAATTTCAACTATTTGTTCTACGGCCTTTCTGATTCAGGGGTCATTCTTAAAGAATTGGGACAAAACAAGATTTAGTGTGAAGAGCGAGGTATTAACGAGGGGACCAACCCCCTCATATATATAATCAAAAATATAAGAATATAAAAGTTTGTTACGTAAGTTAATTCTTAAGTTACGTATATTTTTCAAACAGTTCGTGGTAACGAACTGTAGTAAGGAGCGACCCGGCTCAATAGTAAACAAAACTCTAAAAAACGGAATTTTGATGCTAAAATATACATCAGAAGAATCAGATTTTCATGCTGATTTTAAATAATAAGTTTCATCAAGTTTAGTTCAAAATTTTGAGATAGCCATTTTGTTCCACATAGTCAAAAACCTTAATAACTATGTCTTTGGGAATGACTTACTCCCCCACAGTCCCTGGGGGAGGGGCTGCAAGTTACAAACTTCGACCAGTGTTTACATATAATAATGGTTATTGGGAAGTGTACAGTCGCTTTCAAGGGATTTTGTTTTGGTTTTGGGGGTGGGGTTGAGGGGAGGGGGCTATGTGGGAGGATCTTTCCTTGGAGAAATATGTCATGGGGGAACAGAAATTCAATGAAAAGAGCGCAGGATTTTCTAAAATTACTATAAAAAAACAATGAAAAAATAAACATGGAAAAGTTTTTCTCAATTGAAAGTAAAGAGTAGCATTGAAACTTAAAACAAACAGAGATTATTACGCATATGAGGGGTTCTAAAAATACTTTAGAATAAAGAGCGAGGTATTTAGGAGGAGATAAATACCTCGCTCTTTATGCTATAGTTTTTTTTTAGTAATTTCAACTATTTATTCTACGGCCTTTCTGATTCAGGGGTCATTCTTAAAGAATTGGGACAAAACTTACGATTTAGTGCAAATTTCATTTTAATAATTTATGTGTGTAGAGCCAAAATCAAACATGCATTAATTCAAAACGTTCAGAAATTACATAAAAAAAACTAGTTTTTTTAACTGAAAGTAAGGAGCGACATTAAAACTTAAAACGAACAGAAATTACTCCGTATATGAAATGGATTGTCCCCTCCGCAATCCCTCGCTCTTTACTCTAAAGTTTGACTCTTTGCCACAATTCTCTTTTTTAAAACAATTAAAAGCTTTAGCGTAAAGAGCGAGGGATTGCGGAGGGGACAACCCATTTCATATACGGAGTAGTTTCTGTTCGTTTTAAGTTTTAATGTCGCTCCTTACTTTCATTTAAAAAAACTAGTTTTTCTTATGTAATTGAACTAAGGTGCAAATTCGTTACCACGTTATTCTTTTTTGCTGACAGGCGAATCAGCTCCCATTTAAATTGACCCCTTGAAACCCAATCATTTCGTATTTTCCTTTCTCTGTGGCCTATAAATTATGTCATGAAGGGATTGAAGAGGGGAAATGTCAGAGCCTTACTCTCTGGAATCCAAAAAGGGCAAAATGTTTTAGGATTTGGAAAAATAGGTCGTTCTTCTAGTGAAAAATCTGCTTTTCACTCTTTCACCCCTCCCATCAGAAAAAAACTTCTGATAGTCCTCGTTTACCCTGAAATATTTGAAACCTTCAATAAGACACTCTCCGAATCTGTCGTTAAAGTCATGAGGCAAACTATATTTTTTATTGTATTTTTTTAACATCAATCACCCTTTAAAAGCTCAAAAATTTCAAATCGGTTTAGTTTTAATGCTCCTCTATTAAATTTTCCTTGAAAATAATAAAGGAATTCAAATAGGCTGATGTATTACAAACACATGTAGAGGATATTGAAGAGGGGATTTTGAAAAAAAAATCTAAGAATATGGGAATTAGCTATATGAAAAATAGAAAACATTCAGGGGAAGATCTTCGACCCTTGGTATTTTACACGAGGAGCCGCGGCCCAGTCCTTCGCGAACGGGTCTGGTTTTCGAATTCAAAAAAACCTACGTTCTCGACCACAACCTAATCTTCAATCAAAAAGAAAAAAATTAGAATGGATCAAAAAGCACTTACACTATAACCTAATGCCCGAGCATCTCTTGTCTCTGGACTTGGATACCGTTCAGGTCTCTGTAAGTTATCCTCTGGGTTTCTTTTTTTCAAGTTTGATGGTCTGTAGTCTCCTGAGTCTGAAGATCCAGAAACGGCATCTGAAAAGATACATGTTTTATTTTTCTTTTTGGCATTTTGGATCGGGAACCATTGCTTCCTAGCCAAGAAGCCTTGTGGCTTAACTTACCATACATTGTATTTTTATGGTAGGGTACCGCACGTCAGAACTTAGTAGGTTTTTTCAATTAGCTACGGAGTTCTGACGTGCGTTACTTTACCATAAAATACAATGCATGGTAAGTAAGCTCACTAAGCAGTCACGGTTTTTTATCTAAGCAGCTGAGTATACCTTACGATGGTTTGAACACCTACTTCGAATGCCCCTGCACTCACCTGAGGCCGACCAAAAAAGTGATGGTCCGACGGCCTGTCCAAGTCCCTGGCGATGGGAAACATCAGAACGAGCGAAGCACAAACACTGGCACTGGATTGAAGCGGATGGAGGAGGCAGACGTCACTCTCTACGCCGAGCAATGCCCGGCAGGAGATCTATGTCAAGTAATTCAAGTCAAGTCAAAGTAATGCACCACTTTCCGGGCAGGTGAATTTTGGCTCAACGATATTCATCTCAGTAAAACGAAAATAGGGATTGTTGCCATTTAGCTAACTCAAAGGACGACATGTGCTAGCTCCAATAGCGTGAATCGTCCGGCGAAGTTGTACCCTAACATTTATCAATCGACTACACTTTACCTACTTCCGCACGTATTCCGATCTAGTGATTCTCTGACAGCTCATTGTAATCAAAAACTAAGAATTTCTTTATTCAGTGGACCTTGATCATTAAATTAATATTAACACAAATCAAATGATCATACAGGTCTTTATCATCGAATCATTATGATTGTCACTGATTCGTTACGATCAGTGAATGAATAGTTAGTTATTCATGGCAAATCACTAGAATCTGTATTGAATTTTAATTTAGTCAACTCAAGAAATTAATAGTAAAATACCAATCCTCACCTTCGGGAGGAGGACCCAATGGGTCAAATCCTCCTACAGTTCGGAAATTCGGGAAATTGCTGAAGCCGTCTAAAAATCCACGGGATTCACCAGCAGGAGCGTCTAGAAAAAAAAAACAAATAAATCAACGCCTTAATTACAAGTTAGATCATATATTAATGAACATAAAGATCTGCTACTAATTCAGTGGTTAGGAGTTGGGCTGTTTGGTAACGTCACAGAATAGAAGAACGGCATTAGTTTTGAAGCAGCTTCAGCGACATGGAAAGATTTCGGTGATTCATATCCGTCTAGTTTTAAGAATAAAATTGTATCGATCCCTAAAGATATTAAATGAAAACAAGTTTTCTTTTTTCAAGTGAAAGTAAGGAGTAATGTTAAAGCTTAAAACTAACAGAAATTATTAAGAATATGAAAGGGTTACCCCCTCCTCAATACCTCGCTCTTCACGCTAAAGTCTTTTGTTTATTAAAAAGCTTCTTATTGTTCTGATTAAAAGACGCGTGTGTTTCAAAAGACGTTCTTACACAATGGGGATAAAATTCAAACTTTGGCATAAAGAGGAAGAGTTTAGGAGGGGGCAACCCTCTTATATACGTAAAAATTCGTCTTCGTTTTAAGTTTTAATGTTTTAATAACTTAAGTTCTGATCGTTTTTTTAAATATTGCTAAGAAATTTGGCTCCACCTACACGGAAAAATTCCCCCTCCTCATGGAAATGTCCTCAAGACAGTCCCTCTCCAGTGAAAATTTACGCCGGGTGATTTCCCTTAACATCTCCACGTGTAAAATTGAGTTGGGGAAGAAAAAGCAAGACATATAAAAAGAATTTCGTATAGGAATTCTGGCAAAGTCTCCCAGTGTAAAATTTCCTCTGAGAAGTTCACCCCTTGGAAACCTTCCTCCCAATGGAAAATCCTCCTCGTTTATAAGCACCCCAGTAGAAAATTCCCCTCCCCCACCCAAAAAATGTAAGCATAATCCCTTAATAACAAATGCTATACGTAAACAATGGACACATTTTTATAGCTTAAAGACCCTTTCCCTTGGGCCATAGGGGTCATGTTTATCCAAATGTATATTTATTGAGCCTTTCAATATGCTGAACAAAATAGCTATTTAAAATTTTTATTGGACGATTATGAGGAAAAAGGGGAATGGTGGGGGGCCTAGTTGCCCTCCAATCTGTTTAGTCACGTAAAGAGGGCGCTAGAACTTATAAATTTTCTTTCGAAAGAGGCTGATATTCCAGGACCACTGATTCAACACGATCATCCCTGTGAAAAAAAGCGAATAAACACGTATCCGTGATCTTTCTTTTGGCAAAAATTCAAAATACCACATTTTTGCCCATAGAAACTTGAAACCTCTAGAGTAGAGTTCTCTGATAAGTTTAGTCTAATGGCGTGATTTTCATTAAGATTCTTTGACTTTTAGGGGGTCTTTCTCCAATTTTTTGAAATTAGGCAAATTTTCTCTAGCTCGTAGCCTTTGATGGGTAACACTAAACTTAATGTACCTTATATGGTTGGACTGTATTAAACATGATTTTGTTTTTTAGAGTATCGGTTACTGTTGAGCCGCATCGCTCCTTACTAACAGTCTGTTACCATGAACTGTATGACTAAAGATCGCTAGACAAAAAAAAAATGAATATCGGCTGATTGGCTGAATATTGGCGCTCATTTTCAATTTCTATGTGTTTACAATAGCACATTTTTAACAATGGTTAAGTGACTTCTCTTTACTTTCCTAGGAAGGTTCCTTTTTTCCCTCTGAATAAGCTGATATTGCGTCCAAAGCCAATAACTTTTAAGAGTTTAAGTGTATACACAAATTGCTGAGAGTAGATTTTGCCTCGTAAGACAGTTAGAAGAAACCACGCGGTTTTCCCTTTATTTGTCCCCTTATTAGTAGATATAAAACATTAGAAGGGGACCGCTAAAGATTACTTGAGATGCTGCTCCCCCTCCAAAATAGAAGTAGTTTGAAACCTGGATCATATTATGGATTCAAGCGCTAGGACGAATCAGAAAAGTAGAAGATGTTCTATTTTATTTAATTAGCGATCTTATATTAACCTTATGCTTGTTATTATTCTTAAAAATGGCATCCCCCCCCCATAAAAACAGAACTTAGAATGAACAATCACAAAAGACATGAAGATAACAGAATCGCCTTCAGATGAAGCATCAAGTTAGAACTTTCAGGAAGTGTAACGGGGTCGAGGAATGTTTAACTTGGGAGAGGGGGATGAAGGGAAGGAGCTGAAATGAGACACAATTTTTCCGATCCACTTAAACATTTTTCTACTACAAGGTGTTATAGCACTTATAATCAATTCATGGTTATGTAGCAAGGTAAATCAAAAGACATTAGCCACCAGGAGATCAGGGGCCAAGTTAAATTTTCAGGGAGTGAAAGGGGGAGTGCAAATGAACCTCGAATCTTGAAATGAGGGAGGGAGCAGACAGAAAGGGCTTGGTGATTTTCGCTTCTAATCAGTTTTAATTTTTTGGAGCTACGAGTCTCTGTTGGAGAATTATTCTTTGTTATGCATAGGGTTTTAAAATTCATATTATGTTTAGAGAGAACGGTTCCGAAAAATTTGAATCACTGGACACACAAGATGGTATTTATACAATCTATAAAACCAATCTGTAAGCAATTAGTTATTTGCACAGTTGACGACCCTCGCCCCGGGGACTTTGTGGATCAAGTAAATCCTGAGGGCATACTTGTTGGACCGTTTGACTATTTTGAACAAAATAGCTATTGCAAAATTTTATAGGATATCTTCTAGATTAGTTGTAATTGGAAATCCACTTCCAATTGGCTCACGACAACAACAACAACAACAGACGGTGCTGTTGCTGTTATAGCGCAGCAGTACCATCCCTGATTTTCAAAAATTTACAACCCTTATACTGTTAATCATGATCCGATATACTGTTAAAGATCAGTATATTAATCGCTTCAAGCAAAAAAACAACATAAAACAAAATTTGGTATTTCTCAAAAGCGTTAGGACGTTTTAGTACATCTATCAAGAATCTTGAAACTAAACATAGAAAACTATTACTGAATAGCTAATTACTGATCAAACCTAGTTACTAGTTACTGATCTAAACTAATTACTGAAAAATCTTTATCAAACCTAGGCCAGAAATAATTTGAACTTACTTGATATATTTCCCTCGAGAAAGATACCTGAATCGTTGGAACATCTTTACCAGAACGGGAATGCACCTATGCAGATTATGTTGATCCCAACTCCCAAAATTGTGAAGTGTACCGTTAGTAGGGAATGAAACGATGACATCAGAAGAATTTGAATTTTAGTTGCCATTATGGGCTTAGGAACATATAGGATGGCAATGTCTGCAGCAATTGCTAAAGTAATCTCTGGACATTTATTCTCAATTTCATGTCGAAAATAAGCCAAAAATAACTTAAAATTACCTGGCAAATTTCCTTGAAAGTTGAAGTTTGGAAGATTGTCGATAAATCCAGGTGGAAATCCCTTAGAAAAGTCTTCTTCGACTGCTTCTGGTCCGTATTGTGATGGGTTTCTTACAGGTCTTTGAGGCAAAGGTCCTGGGCCTTCCTGTTCAATGTTTTCAGAAGGATTATCAAATGGCTTAAAATCTACGGCCGGAGCACGTTGGGGAATCCGCTCAGCTATCGATTTGGGTCTTTGAGATTGAGGATAGAATGTACCTCTAGAGAAAAAGAAAACAAATAATTTTTTTTAAGACGATTGAGATTAAATAATAAAATGAGATTAAGTGTATTCCCAGTGCAAATAATACTACTTTGCTCAAATAATTAACAATATTTTTTTTTGTCGAAGCCTCAAGATATTTTTCTTTGTAGATGCTATTTTTAATGATGGATACATTTTGTTTCATTTGTACCAACACATAAATTAAAACTCGAAAAATTGTTAATACAGTGCAGCTCTCAGTGCAGGAGGCTCATTCACCATGAAGCGTTTTCAGGATTTTAATTATGTTTTATTTTGGAGCCATTTGATCAAAGCTTTGAAAAAGCTCTTTGACTCACCCCAGTCAGTTTCTTGTGTCCAAAATGTGACTAATTATTTACGTTAACATATCGCTAATTACTTTATTTTTATCTTTTTTTCGCTGTCGGTTAAAATGTGTCAGCTTTCTTTCTCTTTCTCTCTCTCTCACTCTCTATCTCTGTCTGCCTCTCCCTCTCTCTCTTGCATTCTGAAAGACAGCACAACAAATACGTAATGCTTACTCCTTCTTATCCTTGCTTTTTTTAACTACAGATGCTTAGTATATGAAGAAAACTAGCTGTAACTGAAAGTTCTGAAACTAATATCTTGAGATAAACTTCTCACTTGAAGAGGCCCGAATAATAGAAATATTAACATCTATGCCGCCCTTAGGTTTAGGGAACTGGAAGATGAAATCTCTCCATTACAACAATAAAATCGGTGATTCATAATTATTTTTAATTTTCACTTCGGAATATGCCATTTAATTTTGGCTTTTATCATGTATGCCCTGGCATTTGTCTAAGGACTGATTTTATAGTCAACATTTTCTTATAAACCCCTCTACTACTTAAAATTAATTGTGGTACCCCCCCCCTCGGTAAGTTCATTTTCGTTGCCCCTATGGTAGTGCAGGCCGTTGCTCAAAGCCTCGAATAGAATTTTCGATATTTTAAGCTAAACCTGAGTTTTGGGTAGTCGACATGACCTGAGCTGAAGTTTAACATTAAGTACATTGTTAATATTTTATTTTAAATGACCTCAGAATTTAAAGACGATAAAACTAAAGAATCTAATAAAATAGGTAAATCGTATGGGAAAATCAGAAAACTGTGAACAAATCACTAAATTTTCAGATTTGGGGGGGGGGGCTAAAGCTCATCCGCATTCGTGTCTGTTTGATATGATAGACACACAAGTTTTCTAATCTAAAGGGAAAAAGACAACAGCCATCTTTGTATGATAATTTAAAAAGTTAGGAAATACAAAGATTTGGACAAACATCATATCTGTAATAGTTAGTTTTCTTCATATACTGTACTAAACCACTGTAGTTGAAAAAAGCAAGGATAAAAAGGAGTAACCATTACATATTTGTTATACGGTCTTTCAGAATTCGATACAACCAAAGAGCTACGTGTGCTGTATATAAATATGACATATTGACACTAACCAAACAATGTTTTTTCTTGTGAATAAATTGCGGTTCCTGACATATTAAATATTTTCAATATAAACAACATTATGTAAAATAGCTTAGTCTTGTGCCCAGATTGAATATGCTATTAGCATTATGGAAATCAACTAAATTATTTACAATAATACGGTTTGTTTAGTTGCTGTTTCAGGATATATTTACATTTATAAACATTAATTTGAAACACAATTTGTGGTTCGTAAAAATTAAATTTCAAGTGAAAAAACATGTACAGCTGTTGAATTCAGCCTGCATATCATACTAAGTGAGACTTAAAAAGTGAAAATTGGGGGTGGGGGTGTTGGCTAGCCAAACATATTTTGATTGTTATGCTGATCAATTTACTAATAACATTCATCACCTGTTGAGATCCTGGCCTTGGAATGATGGCCTTAAAGGTGAAGGTTGAGATTGAGGTCTTCTTGGGAGCCCAGGCCTTTGATTAAGACCCTGCAATGAGCCTGGAATAGGTCTAGATTGCCTTTCTGGTGTTGTATCTTGATTACTGGCTGAAGAAACATATCCAGGCCTTGTGGCAGAAGGTCTTTTATAAGGTGAATGATCAGATGCTCTCGGAGATGGATCTGAAAGACATTGTTGAATATTTTATCTCTGCTCCAAATTTGACAAATATATATATATATATATATATATATATATATATATATATATATATATATATATATATATATATATATATATATATATATATATATACTAGGTGCTGGGATGGCGCTTCGCGCCACCCCAACACTTAGTTGGTGGGGGCGCTTCGCGAACCCCCCAAGCCCCCCCGCGCGCGTAAGTCGTTACGCGCCATATTAGTTACGCGCCATTGTAGTTGTGTCCCTGTGTCCCACCTGTGAATATATATATATATATATATATATATATATATATATATATATATATATATATATATATATATATATATATATATATATATATATATATATATATATATATATATATATATATATATATACATATATATATATATATATTTAACTACGTAAAACTTGTGAATATACAACATTCTTGGGTGTCCCATTGTCTGTGCATATAAATAGATTGTCAGGTTTACCAACTCTTGAACATGCAACATATAATTGTCCATGGGAAAAACAATGTGTATTCAGATCTATACCTCATTATTCTAACGATTGCCCTTGAGCTTTGTTGATGGTGATTGCTAATCGAACATTCCCTGTGTCCCCGTCGTCATTTATATATCCCCCTGTGCCCCCGGCGTCCCCGTTGTTGTTGTTTCCCTGTGTCCAGGTCGTCATTTGTGTCCCGGTGTCCCAGTCTGTAATTTCTCTTTGAGTGTCACGGTCGTCATTTATATTGCCGTTCGTGATTTTTGTCCCGGTCGTTATTTGTGTTCCGGTGTCCCGGTCTGTAATTTATCTTTGAGTGTCCTGGTCTGCATTTATATTCCCTGTGTCCCGGTCGTCATTTGTGTCCCGGTGCTTTGTTGATGGTGATCCAATATGAATTGATTAATTCACACATAAGAAAAAAGGCAGTTTTTCAAAAATGAACGAACATGACCCATCATCAAGCAGTTGTAATATCTTGCAAACAACTGAAACACGACCTTAAGTTTGTTGTCAGGTACAAACTTCACGTAGTAAAATATCCGTCACATTTCTGTAAAAATTAAATAGAAAAAACAAGTTTTTTTTAAAATGGAAATAAGGAGCAACATTAAAACTTAAAACGAACAGAAATTACTCCGTATATGAAAGGGCCTTTTCCTCCTCAAGGCCCCGCTCTTTACTCTAAAGTTTCTTACTGGTTTAAAAACTAGAGCTAAGAGAAAGAGTCAAACTTTAGCGTAAAGAGCGGGGTGTTGAGGAGAAAAAGCCCCTTTCATATACGGAGTAATTTCTGTTCGTTTTAAGTTTTAATGTTGTTCCTTACTTCCATTTAAAAAAACTTATTTTTTTCTATTTAATTTTTACAGAAATGGGACGGATATTTTACTACGTGAAGTTTGTACCTGACAACAAACTTAAGGTCGTGTTTCAGTTGTTTGCAAGATATTACAACTGCTAAATGATGGGTCATGTTAGTTAATTTTTGAAAAACTGTCTTTTTTCTTATGTGTGAATTAATCAATTCATATTGGATCTGCAAAATATATGGAATTCCTAGTGGTATTTATCATTTAAACATACATATATTTAGGAAATAATATTCTCAATATTCAAATTAAATAATTCTTTAAATTTTAGATTCAATTCAGTAAAAATTATAAACTTAATATATTTATTGAACAAAAAAAAAAAAAAAATTCAAAAGTGAATACCCACCTATCTTAGTGGGTTCCTCAACCAAGGAAAAGTTACTAGATGACCTGACGCGGACACAATTAACAATATTTAGCAATTCCCCTGCTATGGCAGTAGGAATAACTACCATAGAAGTTATTTAAAATATACAGTGACTTGAGATCTAGGCAAAAAGACTCAACGCTTAGAATATGATTGATTTATTCTAAACGACCATGTACAAGTAATAAGACAAAGAATAGATAATTTGACTCACTTCTTGGCATGGGACCAATCTAGACAAAACCACGATTATTTACAATTGCAATCTGCAAAATTGTAATCAAGACAATATTTGGGAATTATGTTGAGATTCACTTACTATCGATCAAAGTCCTTCCAATTTATGTAAGACTCATTGGCTGTTTCTTTGGGCACCATTAGGGGTCTGGGGAGGGATAAAACCCAAACCATTCGATTTAAGGGGATCTGGACCAGGCCCTATTCTGTTAAATTTACGTACGTAGAAAAAGAAAAATATTTGAATTAAACTAACTGAAGACCGCAAAATATGCAGGTTAAATTTTAATGTAGCAACCGTATTTATTTTTGGTTTATTTTTTTCCCGCACTTACAGAACATAGGCTACCGTTAAAAATATCAAACGCCGTATAGAAATGTCAAATAAAATACCAAATATCAATCTACTATTGCTAATTATAATGAGTCATTCTAGTTCAATTTTACGCAAGGGGAGGGGGAGACTTTAACCCTAGTCATCCCCGATGACTGCTAAGAATACTAAGTTTCACCTGTATAATGAGACAGTTGGTTTTACATGAGTGAAAACAGATCCCTGTAAGCCATATGGTTTAATTGAGTCGTTGATGCTTGAAAACTTTCTCCTTTTAATACGTTCACGGGACAATAATAGTAGCCTATTATTATGAATTGCTTTGTCGAAACGGCCTTGCTATTTTTAAAACCAACTTTTATTGTAGCATAACAATATAAAAAAACCGCGTGTCCTTGACTATGACAATAGTTTTTTTTTCATTTTGTTTTTAGTGAAATGGCTGCATTGATATACTATTTAAGCTATGATAATTTTGAAGCAAGCTAAGGATCCTTGTAAGCCAAGTTGAAAGTATCTTAACACTCACTGAAAAGCATACAAACAAACATTTTAAAAAATCTGGACAAATCATTTAGTGCTTGCCGCACATAGTGGAAGTGAGCCGAGTATAGATTAAACAACAGACATGCGGTGGAAGTGTGCCTACATATGGTGCGAAGTGTGCTAATTGTGGCAGATAGGTGGCACTCCGTAATGTGCATCAAGTACCTTAAAGTGGGGAAAAAACAAAACAAGAATTTGCACGATTTTAGAAAAAAGAAAATAGCCCCAAAAAGATGGACGATCTTAGTGAAAATTATGTTATTACATCCAACAAACGTAACAGCACTGAAGCACAAGTTCTAACCGCCTATCTTAAATAAATACAAAGCTCCACAGCTTCTCTAGGACGATGTTCTTAATTACGTGTTGATTTGTTTTTGGGTTTTGCTTCTGCTCCATCCCCTGGAATAGTCGTATCAGATCAATGGTCGTAAAATATCAGACAAAGGCTCTTTTAAAAGGAAATTGAAAGTCCTGGCGCCACTTCCAAACAAGAAAAGATACTCAGGTATAAAAAGTGATAATATCTGCCATTTTGTAGCACAAAGAGGCAAGATAATTTCACTAAAATATAACGTGTGGTAAATTGGTGCTAGTATTTTGACCAGTTATCCCTTCGTATCGAATATAACGTGACCATAATGACTATAATGCATGGTTTACTTGCCTACTTCAAATGCTCTCTACTTAGACGACAGCCCGCTTATGAAAAGTTTTTATGTAAACCGGCTAAAAGGCAGGTACCGGTCATGTTATGGCAGGTTTTATTATAAACCGTTTAACCTGTTAATAAGGCAGATTCCGATTCTTTTAAGGCATGTTTAATTGTAAAACGTTTAATAAGACAATTACTGTCCGTTCAAAGTAGGTTTTACTGCAAATCGTTTAATTGGTTAATAACACAGACAAACGTCCATTCAGGCAAGTCTCATTACAAACCACAAAAATAAGTGCAATTGTAAACATTGTTGGCAAAAAGATATATATTTAATGCAGGGTTTATTATATTCATTAAGAAAGCGACCAGTCTATTTAAGACATCTTTAGTGCCAGTAAAGAAGAACGATGCCTGTCCATTTAATGCAGGTTTCTTCATTTACCTATAATCGACCTACAAAGGACTCTTAACACAAATGCTTAACATAAATAAATAAATACGCAAGAACATAAAACATTTTGAAAACCTAAAAAAATAGCCACGGATAGAAAAAAACAGCTATTATTAAAGTTCAGATGAATAATAGCCAAACAAAACACTTAAATTCAAAAGAAAAACCAAAAAAGGTGTTCTTACAACGTTCCTTTGTATCCTTGGCTCCAACAGTGATCTGGACAAGGGCAAAAAGTAGCCCTGGGACTACAGAATAGTTTAGAATCATTGCTTACGAATAGATACCACAAGACTAAGCTATTAATAACATCCACAGAAGTTATATAGAAGAGTAAAATCCGCAGAGTCAAAAACAGTTTCACTTATTTTAATTGCCTCTAGGTGAAAGAAAGAAAGAGAACAGTAGTAAATGTTTAATTTACTGAGCAGTTAATCCATCATAACTATCTTTAATTGGTCTTTCACACGGTTAGTGATTATGAAGGATAATAAACACATAGTATGATTATAGCACGGGAAATAGAGATATTTCAATACTGTTTAACAATAAAAGGATTTGGTTATTGTAGATAGTTACTGGGGTTGCAAGATTATCATGATAACTACGGTGACACCCTGTTCAGACTTAGAGTGATTTTTAATTTGAGTTAAATTCAAATTTAGCCCATAGTTTTAAGTTTTTCCGAATTTCGGGGCACTTTTTTATCAAATAAAATTCGTATTTCTAATTATTGAGCCTCCCTCCCCACTTTTCTGAAAAAACCGTGTGCTTGCCTGGCTTAGGATGTAACTATGTTACATCAGACGGAATAGTGATATATTTCCGTTTTTTTTTCTCATGGATTAGGAGGCTCTTCATTAACCTTGAATTGAAAGCTTGGAACAATTTTTAAAAGACTCTGCCCACCCCTCTTCCTTCTCTTTTCCCATGAAAGCGCTGGCTGACTGGACGAGGCACCTGCAAATTAGCTAGAGTGATTAAATTTAAATTGAGGCTTCAATTGTGAATGTCCAGCCGATGTTCTATGAGATTTTTATTACCGACTGTGCATATGACCAAAAGGATTTCTTACTTTCTATTGTTTGTAATTTACCGGCTATCAGCAAGTGCAACACCTAATTTCGGCTTTAAATAAAGATATTTTAAACCACAGTCCATAAAAAAATCCAAAAAGCAAAAACCTTTTTAAAATGGACACATTAGACACGTGAAAAATTCATAACCTCAATAACCATCTAATTTAAAAAAAGACAACAAAAGCATGTCATTATAAAACATAAAATCGGCAAAATTGCACTTTCATTGTAGTTAGCACGTCGAAAAGGGTGAAGGTGAAAAGCAAGGGTGGCAAATGGCCAATTTAAAGGGTGAGAGATTTTGTTTCAATTATCTTTTACGAAGATACTTGAAAAGGAATTTTAAAATCTAGGGGGATGGCCCCAACCCAAATCTTTCAATTGCCTCAGCTGGTGAAAAGGGAGTTCGACGATAAAAGACAAATTGCCTTACATGGTGTTATGGTTCTAGTTCTTCGTTTGTTCTAGCGGTCTCTGCACGAAATGGGAATTACTTTTAAATTCTGAAGTAAATTGCTATTAATTGTTATTAGAAATACAAAATGGTTGGTTCCGTCAAAAGGGAGTTAAGCTAGAATGAGAAAAAAAAGTCAAGAAGTGTTGAACAAGTCGATTGTGACTAAAAGTATTTCATATTTTCAAGCTTTGGGTGGTAAAAGAAGTCAAGCAGCTTCTTTTCGAAGTAAATCAAAATTATCTAGCTTCAAAAGTAAGGAATACCAATCAATTATACATAGAAACTAAACAAAAAACTGTATAAGGTAATTTCTGAGTTTTTTTTTTAATTTTAGCACAATTACCATTTCATCTCGACTCCAGTTAAAATCAAAATACGAGCTATAAATTCAGAAACTGATAATTGGCTTTATTTAAAAAAACGATCAGAAATTAAATTTAAAAAAAGAATAGTTTCTGCAGATGAAATTAACTTAAACTAAAACTTAAAATGAACAGAAAATATTACGTATATGAGGTGGGTTGCCCCTCCTCAATACTTTGCTCTTGTGGTGGCGTAGTTTTCATTAAGATTCCTTTGCTTTGGGCTTTTAACCTGTTTTTAAAGAATCTGAAAATTTTTTGTCAGGGGTTTATGTAGCGTTTAAACCTAATTAATTTTATATATTTGAAATCAGCATAAAAAGCCAATTCTTTTAATCCATCCATTTTCATCAAAATTTCGTTTTTTAGAGTTTTGGTTACTAATAAGCCGATTTGCTCCTCACTTAATATTTGTTACTATGAACTATTTTATGAAATGGAAAAAATAATCACTATAATAAGCTAATGAAATGTTTAGTTATAGACCAAACTTTGATGTTAAAAATACATAAAATTTTGATTAGGCCTCATGAACACAGCCTCCAATTTTAAAGCAGCATTCGTAAACTTTATTCTACAGCTCCTGCTTTTGTCGAGTGTTTCTACTTTGTAAAAAAACGAAGTTATATATATAAAAGCAAAGGGACTCGGCGTATTCATAACTCTTGTTCCTTTTGGATAAATTTTGCAGCCTCCACCCCCTAGAAAAACTTTTGCAAGTGCAAATTGCTTTACATCTCTGTTCAGTACATATTCAATTAGTTCTTTTTGTGTTTTAGGGGATGGGAAATATATAAATATATATATATATATATATATATATATATATATATATATATATATATATATATATATGTGTGTGTGTGTGTGTGTGTGTGTGTGTTTGTGTTTGTGTATGTGTGTAAAACTAAGTGGTGAAAGTAATATCAATCACAATTTTACATATAATTTCTCTTATTAAATTTGATTCAACATTTATAACAACAACAGGTGATTTAGCTGTCGTTAGTCAATCAACTAAATCTCCTTAAGCAAGTCAGGTAAAAAAAAGGTAAGATATGCACCTTTAAAAAAATGGTCCCAAGAAGAACTTTCTAATGCAGTGTGTTTCAAAACAGTCTGAATTTAGATAAGACTTTATTTTTTTTTTTTTTAAACTTCTTAAGGACCTGTAACGAAAAAGAAGTGGAAGTTTATTCGTAAGGTTAAGGGTTATTCAGGAATTCAATCAGGGGGAAAGCGGACCTAGGGCCTCAAAACTGTGTTTCAAAGACAACGGGTTTCTGGTACCTTTGTATAGTTTTTTTTTCTTTCATTTCATAAAGTCACCTAAAATCTCGTTTCCTTTCAAAGGTGCTACTAAACAGTTTCTGTCATGTATATATAGAAGGTATAGTTGAGAAGAGCGAAAATTTGCTAACTACAAGTGCTGTCATGCAAGGGGGAAAGAACATTTAAAAAATTGTTCTAGACCAGTATTTAAGACGCTGAATGGCGTTCTCAAGTGTCCAGTAAGAAGTCTCCCCTTTCTTGTGACGCTTGAGAGACTGTATGGGTAGCATGAGCCCTTTGGATTTAAGCGCACCCATAGGTACTACTCTTTTCTTCTTCACTGTTAATCACGAAGAGGTTCAATGGCAATCCTATTTATCAATTGTGCACACCTTGTTGTTACGTAATATTTTAGGGGATGTTTATGTTTACCTATGCAAATTTATTATGGATGACGTGATTTTCGAGTCAACGATAGTTGTTATGATAGAGCTTACGGGCCTCTAGTCAAGTGAGGAGCCCCTGGATGTAAATGAGGATGATATATCGCGCACTGATTACTGTTATATTTCACTGCAAGCAATCTAGAAAGTGTTAGGTCTATTACACATTAAATAAAAAAAAACAAGTTTTTTTTAACTGAAAGTAAGGAGCAAAATTAAAACTTAAAACGAACAGAAATTACTTCGTATATGAAAGGGGCTGCTTCCTCACCAACACCCCGCTCTTGACGCTAAAGTTTGACTCTTTCTCTCAACTCTTCTTTTTAAAACAGTAAAAAACTTTAGCGTAAAGAGCGGGATGTTGGTGAGGAAGCAGCCCCTTTCATATACGAAGTAATTTCTGTTCGTTTTAAGTTTTAATTTTGCTCCTTACTTTCAGTTAAAAAAAAACTTGTTTTTTTATTTAATTTCTGAACTTTTTTCAATCAATGCATGTTTTGATTTTGGCTCTCCGCAGAGGAATAATTAAAACGAAATTTGCATATTTATTACTTTTTTTTGCTAAATGACTTTCTCATAATTTTGACTGAATGATTTTGAGAAAAAAGAGCGGGGGAGGAAGCCTAGTTGCCCTCCGATTTTTTGGTTAATTAAGATAAAGGCAACTAGAACTTTTAATTTTTTACGAATCTTTTTTTTAGTAAAAGATATACGTAACTTATAAATTAGCTTACGTAAAGAAGTTTTGTATTCTCATGTTTTTATTACATATATGAGGGGGTTCGCCCCCTCGTCAGTACCTCGCTCTTTACACTAAAGCTTAGATTTTGTCCCAATTCATTAAGAATGACCCCTGAATCACCAAAGCCGTAAAATAAATAGTTGAAATTACTAAAAATACTTTAGCGTAAAGATCGGGGTATTAGGAGGAGGTGAGCTCCTCATATGGGTAATAATTTCCGTTCGTTTTAAGTTTTAATGCTGCTCTTTACTTCCAGCTGAAAAAAACTTTTTCATATTTCTTTTTTCATTGTTTTTTTTTAATAATGCTAGTAAATCCTGCGCTCCCTTCATGGAAATTTTCTTCTACCATGACAAATTCCTCGATGGAAAGCTCCCCCAGCCTATCCCCCTATTCTCAACCCCTCCCCCCAACCAAACAATCCTACTGAAAACGCCTACACACTTCCCAATAACCATTATTATATGTAAGCACTGGTCAAATTTTATAACTTGTAGCCCCTCCCCCAGGGACTGTGGGGGAGTAAGTCATCCCAAAGACATAGGTTTTATGGATTTTGACTATGTTGAACAAAATGGCTATCTCAAAATTTTGATCCGTTGACTTTAGGAAAAAAATGAGCGTGGGAGGGGGCCTAGATGCCCTCCAATTTTTTGGTCACTTAAAAAGAGCACTAGAACTTTTCATTTCCGTTAGAATGAGCCCTCTTGCGACATTCTAGGACCACTTGGTCGATACGATGACCCCTGGGAAAAAAAAAACAAATAAACACGCACCCGTGATTTGTCTTCTGGCAAAAAATACAAAATTCCACATTTTTGTAGATAGGAGCTTGAAACTTTTATAGTAGGGTTCTCTGAGACGCTGAATCTGATGGTGTCATTTTCGTTAAGATCCTACGACTTTTAGGGGGTGTTTCCCCCTATTTCCTTAAATAAGGCAAATTTTCTCAGGCTCGTAACTTTTGATGGGTAAGACTAAACTTGATGAAACTTATATATTTAAAATCAGCATTAAAATGCAATTCTTTTGATGTAGCTATTGATATCAAAATTCAATTTTTTAGAGTTGTGGTTACTATTGAGCCGGATCGCTCCTTACTACAGTTCGTTACCACGAACTGTTTGATAGGTGGCTGCTATGATTCACTGCACATACTTTACCAAGTGCTACTGTTTACTTATGCAAAGTCATTGTAATCAATTTCAACCGGGGCCCTAACAACCAGTAAGCATTATTGATTATCGACCCATAACGCGCATCTGATTGTTATACAATAGTTTACTGCTTGCTTATGCTTAGTCATAGGAGCCAGTTCCATGCTATACTTTATTTGCTCTATTTCTCACACGTGGTTGTTGAATAGTAGTTAATTGATTACCTATGCAAAGCCATGGCAACCAGTTCAAGCCAGGCCCTAGCAAAGAACTGGTATTATTGATCATTGGTCTATTACACGTACCAGGTTGTTACACAATAGTTAATTGTTTACCTATGCAAAGCAATGCAGCCAGTTCCAAGTTATTGTTTATTTGGTATTTTGACCAAATGCACTTTTGAAATTCAAGGGAATCGTGCAAGTGTACTATGATTGCTGGTGACACCTGCCAGTGATTTTTCTTCGTAGTAATAGCGTAAGATGAGCATTTAGTTTGTAATTTTTCTTTATATTACGAACGTAAGAACTTATTCGAATTTTCTCTGGGTATACCCCATTGAAGCAAATGATGAAACCAATGGACGAGATAAAAAATGAATTACCATCCATGGACCATGGCTATTCTTGGCACGTGCCACTCTGTGCCCCTTGGATTGTATTTTAAGCAAGGATCCATTTTTTTGTCACACCAACAACCATATTTTAAGTGAACACAACTCATTTTGAAGCAAGAGTTTGATTATTTTCAGCTGCTTTCGAGCAAAACCAAAGTTTGAAGCACTGATTTGCATAGTTTTTTCGATTTTGTCGTGGCACCCAGTGGCACCCCCCATCATCAATGAAGCGCTTTCAGGCGTTTAAATATCCTGACAGATGTCTTTATTTGAATAGTAAGAACTTACCATTTCATTATTGGACTGCAATGCTTCAAGGCACTTCCCGCCACCTTGGTACTATGTGGCCGACAAGTCGTAGTCTGTGACACACATTTATCGTTTCTTTGGAAGGTATTTCTGAGAATCCTGTTTCTTTAGTTTTTTTCCCCAAACTGCATTTAAACTGCAGGAGAGGTTAATTCGGCTTGAAACAGCGAGTTCAATTTCTACTACCAAAAATTATCAAAATTAGGAAGGATTCCATCGCCTTTTTCATCCTCAGTACCTATTGAAGGAAAAATCGTGTCGATATTATTATTATTTATTGGTCTTTGTTTGTGTTGCGAGCAGTTTTTTTTTATTTTTTGTTCCGTTTCTTTTTCTGCTAATGGTAATCATGTAAAACCAGTGATCCTATTATTTTCGGGAGGGGTTACTTCAATGTGAAACACCAATTTCTATTTTAATACCAAAACATATGGAAAACCAGCTTTCTTCTATCGCCATTTTTCATTAACAGTGCCTATAATGCAAAACATAGCGTCAACGTTATTATTGTTTTGTTAGTATTACGCACTTTTATTATTTTATATTTTGTTTCGTTTTCTGCTAAGGGTCACGATAGCAAAACAGTGGTCCTAGGATTTTGGGAGGGGCTACTTTGGCTTGAAACAGCAAGTTCTGGTTCTGCTACCAAAGATAGTCAAAAATGAGCTTGGCTTCCATTGTCATTTTTCAACCCCAGTAACTATTGCAGCCGAACATGACATCAATGTCATTATTGTTTTTATTATTGTTACTATTGTATCTATTATGGTTTTTATCAGTGTGAAGTCCGAGTTCAAGGTCAAAACGTATATCTAGTTTGTATTTATTAAATTTGAAATCCGGTATGTTCTTGAATTATTTCAGTGACATGGAGTTAATTAAATGATCATTTAAATAATTTTTGATACGGATGAAATGTATTGTAACCTACTTACCTTGTTTTAGAACATTTATTTATATCTTGAATAATTAGCTATTTCTTTTAAATCGGATTCAATTTTGGTAAGCCAAGCTTTTTTTCTCGTATTGTCGGAGATGGACTGTGCAGAAGGGAGCAATAGTGAAAATCAAGTGCGTAGCACCGGTTGGATTTATTAATTCTTAAACTGCTGGGATAGGCGGTTCGAGTGCACAAGCTTCCCGCAGATTCTATTTGCTCTGGGATTTATAAGGCCTGTAGTTTTTCGGGTTATTCATTTAGTTCCTCTACGACAAATACAATTCGAAAAGTAGTTATTATCATTGGATTCTATGGTATGGATTTCCTGGGTGTTATTTGTCTGATTGTGAGTTTGAATTTATTTACCATATGGAAAAAACCAACGAATCAGATTCTATAAGCCATAAAAGTAAATGTTTATTCATCTATATTGAGCTTTTTACAAGTGAAACTCCGAGGAAGAATTGATGATGACGGTAAATACTAGAGCTAGAACCCGTGCGTAAGAAAATGTTAAGTAAGATGAAGGATAACAAAAAAAATGGGAACACAATTATTTGCAGTCAAAGGCAAAAATAAAACAGAAAATTGTAATGCACTTCCAATAAAACTATGCTCAATAGCTCGCTTGTATATATTCTTTTTTTTTCACTTAATATTTAGCAGATTTTAAATCCAATTTTTAAAAATTGGAATTTTTGAAAGTCCAATTTTTTTATTTTTCAAAAATCCAAAAATTGAATTTTTGGATTCTTATTTCAAGAAACAATATATTTTGAGCAAGGCCATCACACCTTTCCTTATTTTATCTCAAGCAACAAAACTTTTTGACGAAAATATTTGACACTTTGACTAATGCAATTGCTTATTTCCATCTTATTTCAAGATACGATACATTCTGAATAGCAAGAATTCGGTTCATATATTTCAGACTTTAGTAAAAAGCCCTGAAAATCGGATTGATGTGTCCGTCTTTTGAATAAAAAATATATTACGGTTGTACGATCTTTGGAATAAAGTCGACTTCCGAATAAAAATTATAAATATTGGATTTGCTAGCGTACCCTAAAAAATCATGGCAATATAAAAAAATAATGAAATGAAATATCTATATGAAAAAATTGGCATATACAAATTTTACATGTTGTTATCATCATAGAAAAATTTGGATGGATCGAATTTGTAAGGTAAAACAATTAGTCAGGTTTTCTCTTGACACGACATTTATTCCATTCCTGGGACATACAGAACTTTTAAATTGGTTTCAACTATAGGCTCAAAATGTGTTTAGTTATTGGTATTGTTGGGCCCATTCACTGTATCTGTTGGTAAACTGTTGATGGTACTGATAGCGTTTGCTGGGGCTTTGTTTTTCATCGAATTTTCTTTAATTTCCCTGGTAATATTATCTGTCAATCTCTTTTTTAATTTATCTTAGGTTTTACTGTCTTTTATGACATTATTTTTACACAGGTAGCAATTCTGGCACGTAAAAAATAGAGTTTATGTAATTGGTGATGCAGTAGGTCTCTACTTTTCTCTTTGCTTTCGTCTGAATGCTAATACCGGAAGGACTTCCATATGATTTTTAGCAGGTAATGTGTTGCCGCACCATGAGCAAATAGTTGACATTTATCGTCAATTATTACTTTTAGGCTTGTATTACCCATGAGAACTATTTTCTCTTGAAATATTGTTCTGGTATATACACCACTAGTAGAGTTTAAATTTCTCGACAATCCAAATGAATTTGATATCTCACTTTTGTGACAACACGAGCATACACATCCAATGATTTCACTATTAGTGCTTGTTACGTGATTCAAATATTTATCTTTGTCAGCATTCAATGCTACGATAACTCTATCATGTACACGATCTCTCTTAAAATATTTCAACTTCAATTTTTTAAATTGTTTATCCTTCTAGATTAATAATGATCTAAAACACACAATAAACCAACTACTGTCGATAGTCAGCCGCAGACTACCACGAGCGCAGCCGCATAAAAAAAGTCATGTTCATCAATGATTATGAAATGATGCCGTTAAGTGTGTGTGAATTGTGCAAACGTTTTCACTGCTCATCGCAGGAAACTTCTTATGATCAATGTGCTCCTAAAATACTTGATAAAATTCTGATAAAAAGAGATACGATTTTACCATCATTTAATATTTCAAAAAACACCAACTGAATATTTTAGTTTAAATATATGCAATTTCAAATAAAGGTTTGAAAAAATTGAAAAATTATCCGGTATTCCAAAAAATTTAAAGGAATTGCCAAGTTGAAAATGAAAATTAAAGAAATTGTGTCGTTTCTTTTTTTTACTCTAATGATACCGAGCACATTGGTTCGTTTAGAACTGGCTGAAAAACAAAAAAGTTTTGGTTCCAAAAAAAACTTTCTGGAGTCCGAAAAGAATGGCACTACAGATATTTTTATCTAAAAGAAAAAATCATGAGTATTATATTTATACCATTTTTTTTCATCTTTTAAAAATATTGTAGGTGAACTTCTTTTTTTATAAGTAGATCTAATGTCATATTAAGACATGAACAAAAGATTCAAAAACTTTTTTTTATTTTAACTTATATATAAAACCTTTTTTATATGAAACCTTTTTGAAAAAAAGATTTTAAAACCTTTAACATGGTTTTACCTACAGGTTTATCACAAAAGTCATCATTACTATTATTCTGTTCAACGATGGTATCTGTTGGCAAATTACCAATGATACTACTAATCCTCACTGATGATTCCTTTTCGTGGAATCGCCTTTAATTTCCTTGGTGATATTATTTGCCAATGTCGTTTTTATTTTGCCTGCAATTTCACTGTCTATTATAGTATTATTTTTTCACTGGTAATAGTTGCGACACAGAGACAAGATATGATTTATGACATTGATGCAGCAATATGCCTGTCTCCTTTTTACCTTCAGTTGAAAGTTGATACCCAAAATATAGCGATAAGATTTATCAACAGGTGACGTGTTACCCGCATCGTAAAAAAAAAGTTAACCCCCGTCGTCAACTATTACTTTTGGGCTTGCATTATCTTTAAGCACCATCATATCGGATATTCTATTATATCCACCATCAGTAATGATGAAGCTTTCTGATAGTCCAAAACAATCTAATCTCTCACTGTCATGACAACACTCGCATCAATTTCCAACCATTCCACCATTAGTCCTTGTTTCATAGTTCAAATACTTATCTTTGTCAGTATTTAATGATGGGATAAATATTGTTTAATCACATTTTTTTGAAAAATTTCATCTTCACTTATTTAAAGTTGCTATTATTCTTTTCAATAAGGGTATCTGTTTGTAAATACCAATGATACTATTTACGTACTATCACATATGCTTTGCTTTTCATTGAATTGTCTCTAATTTTCTTTGTGATATTGTCTACCAATGCCTTGTTCTGTTTGGCCCTCAATTTTACTGTCAATTAACACATTAATTTACAGAGGTAAGAGTTTCGGCAAAGAGACAAGGTATATATTTTATGGCATTGATGGAGCAGTGGGCCTACGCCTGTCTTCTTTCTACCTTCCGTTGAAAGTTAATACCGAAAGGATGATGATATGATTTATCAACGGGTAACGTGTTACCAGCAGTGTTACCAAGAAGTTGACCCTCGTCATTAACTATTAGTTTTAGGCTTGCATTATTTTTACAGACTAACAACTCTGGGAATGTCACTCTGGTATATCCACAACTATAACATTTTAGTTTTTTAGTACTCCAAAGAATTTCAATCTCTGACTGTCGTGAAAACGCTGACATACATTTCCAATTATGTAGCCATTAGTGGCTGTTTCGTAGTTCATTTATTTGTCTTTGTCTGCATTCAATACTGCGATATACGCTACCATGTACACGTGCTCTCTCGAAATGTTTCATCTTCCCTTTTTAATATAAGACGTGTTTATCCTTTCCAGTGCGCAATTAATATTGATCGAAAAACATAAAATAAACTAATACTTTCGGTAAACAGCCACAGAAAACCACGGGGGGAGCTACGTAAGAAAATCGAAAAACCATGTTCATAAAGAGATTCCAAATAACACCCGTCAAATGCGCATGTATTGCGCAGACGATTTCTCTACCCAGTAATTTCGTAAGGCACTCCTGAGGATCAATGTACTCGTAAAATGCTTGATAAGATTTTAATAGTACCAGACATGATTTGGCTATCATTTCATAAATAAAACCGAATTTTTTGAAATAATTATGTGCAATGTTATTTAAAACCTTGAAAAAATGAAAAAATTCCAATTATCAAAAAAAATTTGCGAAAATTTGATCGTTTGTCCCAGTTCTTTAAGAACGACTCCTTAAGCCTGAAGGCCATTTGATAAGAATAAGAAGATATTTCGAAAGTAATAAACAGCTTTATTTTGAAGAACAAGGTATTGAGGAGGGGGTAACTCTCCTAATATACGAAACAATTAGTATATATAGGTCAGGATAGCAACAGCAGGTGTTAGGCCAATTGTATTTGGAAAGAAAATTCAGGTGTGATTCAAATGGACATTTATTTAATTTGTATCTAATTTACATCATATAAATAATAAGGCCTTGGCTATTGTTCAAAGATGCAGCTGTTACCTTAGATTAAATAACAGGCCAGGCAATGCCTAAGATTATGTATTTATATTTTCTGTTATTTCCTGAATTTGCGCTATTTTAAGGTAAGAGCCAATGTTATTAGCCAATAAATGGGGCTGTTGAGAAGGAAATATGTTAAGAAAATAATTCCAACTATATAATATGAAAAAATTGTTTTTAATACATCTTGAAAGGAACTTTTCTAAGCCTTACTCCCCTCATTTGTGTGGAAATGTATTGCTTAAATTACATATATCCTGATTTTGTCATCATTGATTAAGTCAATGAGTTCACAGTGAAAACAAAACTGAGGTCAAAGCTTTTCCTCAAAAATTTATTTCTTAAGTCTAAAGTTTAAACCCTTTTCTCAAAAATTTACTTAGTGGGACCTTGACCGATTTTAAGCTATTTTATGATGCAAGCTTCAGAAAATTAACCAAGTCATGTTTTTATGTTTAAAAGAAAGTTCATATAATCAAACAATCTGAATACAATGAAAGATTTATCACAAAAAATAATATTACACTACTTGACTGTAAGGCATGTTATTCTAATTAACTCGTCGACTGGTATTTAAGTGACGAAATGTTGGATGATGTTGGATCATGTTGTGTTCATTAATTACTGGCTGCAATCTCTATGTGATCAATATATTGTTAAATTAAATAAAACTTAGGATGCACATCTTTCTCCACTGTCGGACCATAAGTCGGACCACCTGTTCGGACCATAAGGGTCTAGTGCCGCATCCCTTACCCTTTTTCTTTATATCCCGGCATCTGGCTTGTAGGGTTTTGTAATGCGTAAGAGAGCGATCAGGTATTGCATTTGATTCATCTTCGATGTCAAAACTAGTTTGCTGTTTAAGCCATTTTGCAAGAAAAGAGTCAGGATTGAAATATCCGTTGCAGTAGAGTTCTAATAAACTAAGTTAACTCCTGTCACAGGATCTGTAGAATATCGGCCTAGTATCGTTTTTGTCACGGACCAAGAACTTTTCTATTCACATAATGTCTATTTTTAAATTTGCTTAACTTTAAGTCTGTAAGTAATTTGATTGTTCGAATATTTTTTGATTGTTTGAATACTTGAAATATTGCTCGGATGCTTTTCACATCATTTCATGTCAGGGTAATTTAAATATTTGTGGAAGAATATTTGAAAATCTCTTATTAATGTGCCCCAGCTGATCCTTGTTGACATGAAAACCCATCTCAATTGAGATGGACATCCCAATCAAACATTTCGTTGTAACAAACTATATACCAAGGAGCGACGTGGCTTTATAGTAACTGAATCTTAAGAACAAAATTTTTATATCAATAGATGCATCAGAAGAATTGCCTTATTATGCTGATTTCAAATATATAAGATTCACTAACTTTAATTTTACCTGCTTTATGTTCAATAAAGATGGGACTTGTGTAAGAACTATTTTAGCGATAGGTAATCTGAAAATAAAAGGAATGTAAAGAAAGTGGAGAAAGCATTAAAATTGGAACTAAGAATTGAGACCATGGATAAAATTGGAGAGGCTCTGGAAGATGCAGTTAGACGACATCTTGGTAAAATTTTTCTACTAGCATGCTAATAAATTGAGAGGGAGCAAACAACCTGAACTTATCTCAGTTAAAGATAGGAACTAAGCCACAATAAGCGATAAGGAAAGAGTGAAAGGGAGGTGGGCAGAACATTTTTAGAATGTACTGAACCAGGATATAGTTACAGGAAAAGATTTAGAGGAAAGTGAAAAAGTTTTGACACCTTTGATGTGAAGGAAGAATTTTCTTTTGAAGGGGGGGGGGAAGAATTACCGACAACTCTAGAAGGATTGAAAAAAATGAGGCCCCAGGTGCTGATAGCGTGGTAACTAAGTTTCTTAAATATGGTGGCTATAAGGTTAGAACTGAATTATTGAAGATTATGAATATGATTTTTGCAAAAGGGGAAGTACCCATCGAATCTAGGAAAACCCTAATAAAAGCCCTGTATTAAAAAAGGTAATGAGAGTGAGTATGGGAATTTTAGAGGCATTAGCCTGATCTGTGTAATTAGGAAATTTCTTAGCATGATGATATTTTTTAGACTAAGAGATATTTACTTTTGTAGATCTACAGACTTTTGTAGACAAAAGTTTAAGAGAAGAACAGCGTGGCTATAGAAATGGTGGAGAATGTGTTGACCGAATTTTCAATATTAGGCTAATGATTGAGAAGTGACTGAGTCACCAAACACCTTTAGTCTTCAGTCTTAAATATTATTAGCAAGCCTTCGATTCAACTGAGAAAACAGCTGTAGCGAAGGTCTTATCCTTTTATGATATAAAAAGGTTGTGTTCTATCCCCATTTATGTAAACCATTTTGATGGACATTGTCTTATGGAGCACGTGAAAGACAATGAGAGAACATGGAATCAAATGGGGAACTTCACTTAGATTATGCTCATGATTTAAGCAACCTAGATGAAAGTACGAGCAAAATGATTGAGTTTTCAGAAATTTTACGAGTTCATGGTGCTAGAAAGGTTGGAAAATTAATGTCAAGGAGACTAAGTCACTATTAATAAGAATAAGTGAAGATGAAAACGTGACATTGGGTAACGAAAAAATCGATCAAGTGGACAGGTTTAAATATCTTGTCAGTATTATTAGTCATGACGGTGGAAGCAGTGAAGATACTAAAAGTTGAATAGCTAAGGGTATTTCTTTTTACAGTTGAAAAAACTTTGGAGGAATATAAAGCTGAGTGTGTGAACTAAGATTAGAATATTAGAAGCTACAGTGATGACAGTGAAGCATGGGCACTCCGAGAAATGGAGGAAGATTTATTAGACATTTTCCAGATGCCTAGGGATTGTTTTTTTTTTGTACCCGGCTGACTGACCATATTTACAACAGTAGGCTTTACAAAAAAAATGGTTCAGTAGGCTTTACAAAAAAAATGGTTCAGTAGGCTTTACAAAAAAAATGGTTCAGTTCCACTTTCTGGGGCTATAATGAAAAGTTGAGATAGCTTGGGCACGCTCTGCGGATGAAGGATAATAGATTGCCAAAGATTGTCCTTTTCGGCCAACAATCTATGGCTAAACAGTAAGCAGTTTGTCATAAATAAATGTTTCAGTGAACTGGGAACTTCCTGGGAGGTTGTAAAGAGGAAGGTTTGAAGAAATTCGGATGGAAGAGGAGCGATCGTAGCTCTGTTGGCCTCAGGCGGCTTGGTGCTCTGGTGAGTTGTTAGCAACAAAAGCAGTATCAAAGGATGTGAGACTTAAAAATTTTCCTTTATTTTGAGAAGGAAGGAAACACTCCCTAAAAGACAAGGATTCTTACCGAAAATCAATCCACCAGATTCAAAGAAAATTACTGCTGTGGTGTCAAGACTTTATCTATAGAAGTGTGGAAGTTGTATTTTGCTGATCATGGATGCGTGCTTATTTGTTTTTTGTTTATTTTTCTCTTTCATCTAGAAGTGATCATACCGGACTATGATCCTAGAAGATCGACAGAGGGCTCATTCAAACAGAAATGAAAAGTTCTAGTGCCCTTTTTTAAGTGACGAATAAGATTGGGGACAGCTTCCCCTGAGCCTCCTTCCACAAATTAGTCCAACCAAAGTTTTGAGACAGCCTTTTTTTCAGCACGGTCCAAAGCCCAAATTTCAATGCTTTTTGTGATGGCAAGACCCTCCATAGTCGCTAAGGAAAAACTATAAGTTACGCAATTATATTGGTATAAAGGGAACTGTATCGAGCCGATAATTCTAAAAGATCGACAGAGGGATCTTTCAAACGGAAATTAAAAGTTATAGTGGCATTTTTAAATCAAAATAAGGTTGAAAGACAAAAAGCCCCCCTCCAGTGCTCCCTTCTCCCAAAGTCGTCCGATCTAAATTTTGAGATAGCCATTTTTTTCCAAATACGTATTTGGTCTAATAAGTATGAATTTGGGTATAACATGACCCCCAGAGCCCTTTGGAAAGACCTGTAAGGTGAAAAATTTGTCGATATTGTTCACCTATAGTATTCGTAATTGTAATATATATACATATATATATATATATATATATATATATATATATATATATATATATATATATATATATATATATATATATCATAGTCTTATGGTAGAGCTTTCTCCCGATAGTCAAGAAGTTTTCAGTTCAAAAACCCGGTTATTCTCATTTTTTGTTGAAAAAAAATGACGAGGTATGAAGAGTTTTTATTTGAATTTTGACATAAAATAATACACTTGGGGTGGTAGCATTTTGAGAAAAACTTTCCAAGGATATGGATTTCCGACATGATTTGAAAACATTTGTGAGAAATTTACTTGAGGATTTTCAGCGAGAATGGAATGTTCCAGGAGGTATTCTCTAGGTGGGCGGATGGGAATTATTTTACAGGAAAAGAGTTTTGCTTTGAGTAGTTTTCTATGGGGGAGGGAGTTTTCCATGGAGGAAAGCTTGATTTTAGGGTATCCTTTAAATAACGATCAGAAGTTAAAGGAAAAAACAAGTTTTTCAATTGAAAGTAAGGTGCACTATTGAAACTTAAAATAAACAGAAAATGTTTCTTATGCCACGGGGATTGCATTCTCCTGAAGGTCTCGGTCTTCTACGCTAAAGTTTGACTTTTGTCCCGATTCCCTAAGTACGAATCCTGAAACACAAGAGCCGTTTAGTTAGAATGAGAAGCTATTTTAAAAGCACTAAGGGACTTTAGCGTGAAGAGCGAGGTATTTAGAAGGAGGTAACTCCCCTAATGTAATGGATAATAAATATGCATAGGTAGCCTAAGGCTAGCAACAGCAGTAATTAGGCCTATTATGCTTGAAAAGGAAATTAAGGTGGGAATCAAATGCTATGTTTCTTTAATTTGTATCTAATTTGTATCCTATGAACAACAAGACCTAGACTATTCTTTTACGATTAAAGATTAGGTTAGGTTAGCCTGAACCAACCCTGTAGTCTTGAACCAAGATTCCCAAAAATCGTGTGGTAACGCAAGAGTAACTTTATTTGATTCCAAAAGTGCTAAAAACCATCGTGATCTTTCCACATATCTCCAAAAGACTGTCGACCACCTTCGTGCTTTTTATGGAAACCCTTCTATTGTTCTGCTGGGGACTTTAACCAAACCAATAAAAGCTGACAAGTATCATGCCTTTCCCTCAAACAGGTTGTAAATTTCCCAACCTGACCAGCTGTGAGACATATTACCAAACCCCTTTATTCATTGGGTTCAGGAGTGGTGAGGGTTCAGGGGTGAGAGGTGGTGAGGGGGCTGATGAGGTTAATCAATATGTCACCCTCATCTGGACTTCATTTCCTTCGCCCACACAAGCCCAGAAGTCTGAAATAGTTTACTCCTGCGCAGATGAACGTGAAGTTGTTTTCGATGAGATGACAACCTATAAGACCCTGATGAAGGTGAAAGTAAACTGTTCAGCTTATCCAGACGAACTTCCACCCAAACTGACTTTCATTGCGAAACCACTCTCAGTTCTGACAACCTTTGCTTTTATATAGGAATTTTTCCAGCTGTTTGGAAGAAAGCTTACGTTAAAAAAATTCTGAAAGTTACCAGCTTTAAGAGCTGTGACGAACTTAGACCTATTTCGCAAACACCATGCCTGGCAAAAGTGGCCGACACCTTTATCATGAGGGTCTTACTTGATCAAATCAAGGGATCTATCGACCAGAGACAATACGGCGGACTGAATGACAGTAATGCCTCAGTTTACCTAGTGCGGATGTACGATAGTTTCCTCAAGTGGGTCGAAAAAGGTCACAGTTTTGTAGACCTTGGTGCCATAGATTTCCGAAAGGCATTTGATTTAATCAATCACTCTGTAGCTGCCCTTAATCTCAAGCTAATGGGGGCTAAGAAAAAGACTCTTACGCTCGTGTGGGACTTTCTCAGTCAGAGGATGCATAGTGTGTTTGCTCTCTACGAAGGTAATAGTAATTCTGAATGGTCCTCATTCACCTGTGGAGTCCCTCAAGGAACTAAGCTTGCAGCTATTGCATTCTTGTCTGTAATTAACTTCCTCATAGCTGACTATGGCGACCGCTACAAATTCGTGGACGACCTGTCATTTATCCTGAAATATTTAGTATAAAACGGAGTTGTGACACCACAATTCAGCTCAAACTTTTTCAGTGCTTTCACAAAAGAGTGTGCGGAGCTAAATCTTGAGATTAATGTGAACAAGTCGAAGATAGTGCACTTTAACCCACTAAAAAGTGATTTTATGGAGCCAAATGTTCCATTTCTCCTAACAAAGATTATCAAAATCCATGGAGTTACTTTCTCCAATGACTTCATCTTTGCCGCACATATCGAAAACGTGGTTAAAAGTGAAAACGCTAGTCTACAGACTTTAAGCGGTATGCGTTGGTTCAGTGCGAATACAGAGAGTATTAAGTATGCATATATAGCGTATGTCCGCCACATTCTGGAATAGGCGTGCCCTTTTTGGGTGCCCTCAGCACTTAGAACAGTGTTTCTTTATCAGGAGCTTGAATCGGTTCAGAAGCGAACGGTATCGATCATCTTGGGCTGCCGTGATATTCCCTACAAAAACGCTCTGGAAGTGCTAGGACTGGCGTCACTCCAAAGCCGGTACGAAACTCTGATAATGAGTTTTGGAAAGTTGTTGCTTTCTAAATTTCAGCACCGTGACATTCTACCTGATCAACATCTACCATCAAGAACGAGAAAGCAAGATAAGTTAGTTCCCGTTAAAGCAAGAACAAACCAATATGGTAATTCTTTCGTCCCGGTTTTCGTCAAAATGTACAATAAGAGCTAACATTTATAGTTTTATTTATATTTACAAGTGTAGTTTGATTTTGAATATGTTATAAATAAACACAAATCAGCGATAACTGTCAAGTTTTTGCTATTAAACCTGTCTTCTAATACTACATTCCTGCTTCAGCATTGTTTCAAAATATAATTTTCAGTTCCCTGGAAATCAATTAATATGTATGGCAATGCCAAAGGTTATGTATTTATATATTTTTTTCTGAATTTGTATTATTTTCCAATAAGAGCCAATGGTATTAGCAAAGGATCGGGGCTTTTGAAATGGAGACACGTTAAGATAATAATTTTTACTTTGTAATAGGTAAAAAGTTGTTTTTAAAACATTTTGAAGGCACTTCTTCTGTACTTCATCCTCCCTTCATTTTTGTGGAAATATATAGCCCAAATTACACATTTCTTATGTTTTTTGTTTTGTTTTTTGATTTTAAAAGAAAACAACTGAAGGCACATAGGAAATTGGGAATTCAAGAACAAAAATCTAATTTGCATTATCAAAATATAGAAAAATAATTGGGTTTACTACTTCTTGATGGATTAGTTTTATCACACGGCTTTCAAAAGTCGTGTTGTACACTATTTTGTCTCTTAATGGTTTTCCAGCGTTATTTGAAAAACAATCAGAAACTAAATTAAAAAAAGGATCTATTCAACTGAAAGTAAGGAGGGACATAAAAACTTAGAACAAACAGAAATTGTTCACTATATGAAAAAAGCTGACCCCTCCTCAACCCCTCGCTCTTTACGCAAAAGTTTATTTTTAATTAATTTAAGGATTAGAGTTGTGACAAAAAGTCAAACTGAAATGTTTTTTTTTTTAATTTCAGGATTGATAAATATAGACGTAATGCTTTTCCCCTGGGGTGATTTGGTGATGAACTGATGGAGTAGTGATTTAAGGACCAATACATAGCTGAAACAACACTTGTAGATGCATCTTCAGTTTCATTGGTACATATCAATCACCTTATCGTTACTCGATTTGTTATTAAACTAGGCATCGTTTTTTTTTTCTGTTGTTTATTTGTTCTTAAAATCGATAAAGAAAATGATCCCTAATACAGTATCAGCTGGTCATTCCTTAACCGGTTGCAGTCAAATGCCTTGCCACCGAATACTGAAGTTCGCATGGAGTTACCGGCTGTTTCTGGCGGGCTAAGCCGCCGTTATTACTAAAGGAAATCGGTGAACCGGAAGACATTCTGTTGGTGTTACCATTTATTTTTATGAATTCTATATTTGATTTATTTATGCATATTTTATAATTCCACATTTTAAGTTTAATTTTTTTTTCTATTTTAGAAATCGAGTTGATAAAATTTTTGCATTACGGAAATGAGATCTCAGTGATTGTCCTGCCAGTATTTGTTTCATTCATCTCACAATCTTATTATTTCTTATTACTATCTTATTAAGCCTCCTAAGATATTTTATTTCATTATATTAAATAAAATAACTATAATGAAAAGAATATACCGTCGTGAATCATTTATCTTCTCATTTGAAAACTGAAAGTGATCTTGATATTAAATATTAACCACAAGTACAATTGCAAAGGACAACAAAGAATAATAATTTATGTTTTAATATGTGTGTCAGATGGGAACTATTATACTGCAATTAGCCGGCATGTCTGTTTACAGTGAAAGTTTTTTGTATTGTTGCTTTTCGTTATAGTTTTCTTTATAGTTGTTTTATTGGAGAAAATGAGCCCTAATTTGATAAGGATGAATGACTAAATGATTTAATAACTTAGACTATACTTTTAACGTAGTATTTTTTGTTAACCGTTTTTGAAAAATAAGATAACTAACACTTAGAACCTAACATACTTAGCATTTATTAAAGTTATTTTGTTGGTGAAATTGAGTCGTCCATTTCATTACTTACTTGGCTACTTAACCAAACCTAACCTCGCCAAACCTAACCTTATCTAACCTAACCTGCGTTGCAGTAGCAAAAGCTGGGTCAGGAATCCAAGGAAGGGGTTGGAAATGTCACATTAACTTTTTAGCCAGCTGAAACTTATTATTTTTTATCTTTGATAATGTTACGGATTAAAGTTTAAAAAATGATCTTATAAAGCCTAATTAGTAGCAGTATCAAGCGAGAAAAAGGGGAGAAAGTAGAATCTATTGCTTGTCCTATGTGTGGATCTCAGGATGAAAGTTTGATACATTTTGTGTGTGAATGTGTCGAATTGAATGAATGGAGCCGAGAGATGTATGGGAAAAATTGAATGAGATATGGATGGTAGATAGAACGAAAGAGACAAATTTCCTGAATATTAAAAGGATAGCAAGGTTTGTCAGGATTGCAGCGGCACATCGTGAGCGTTTTCTTTAAATAATATTAATTTATTTTAGTTAATTTGTTGTTAGTTTTTGTTATATAAATTTCCTATGGCCCACAGGCTTTTTCTGGAATAAATTATTATTAAATTATTTTTTTATACGTCTAGCCAGGTTCGTATCAAGGATTTTTTTTTTTGGGGGGGGGAGATGTTTAACACAAGGATTTTTGTGAGGGAGGGGAGGGGGGTTGAATAAAAGAAACTAAGAAAAACCAAAATTTTTTAACCATTTGTTACGTTTTTACGAGTCAGGAAAACATTTCGGGGGGGGGAGGGGTTTAACATATCTCATTAACTTTGTAGCTATCTGAAACTTATCTTTTTTAATCATTGATATTGATACGGATTAAAATTTAAAACATAGTCTTATAAAGCGTAATTAGTAACAGTATGCATCTAGCCAGGGCCGTATCAAAGATTAAATTTTTTGGGGGATGTTTAACACAAGGCTCTTGTCGAAGAGGGGGATTACACACTAAAAAAGAAAAAGCATAAATTTGTTTTATCCATTTGTTACATTTTTACGAGTCAGGAAAACATTGGGAGGAGGGGGTCAAAACCCTAACTTCCTGAATGCGGCTTTGTATCTATCGCTTTAAATTGTCTCAGACTTTTGATATAAATTTTTTCTTCCAATTTGTACATTAAAACTAGAGTTCTTATACCTTCGAAACCTTTCAAATGGTATGTCTTCTCGAAAATTTCAAAACTTGCAATATGATCTTGTCGAACCTAAATGGTTATATAAAACTATTTGAATAACATTAAAGTTTTTCAACTGAAAGTAAGGAGGAAAATTAAGACTTAAAACGAACAGAAAATACTCCGCATACAAAGGGGATCGCTCCCTCTTCAACCCTTCACTTGTTGCGGTAAAGTTTTCCATAGTACTTTAAAAATGCTTCTTAGTTCAATTCAATGGCTGTTTCAGTAGTTGTCCATGAAGATTTGACACAAAAAGTAAACCTTTATCATAATTAAATAAAAAAAACAAGTTTTTTTAACTGAAAGTAAGGAGCAACATTAAAACTTAAAACGAACAGAAATTACTTCGTATATGAAAGAGGCTGCTTCCTCATCAACGCCCCGCTCTTTACGCTAAAGTTTGACTCTGGCTCTCAATTCTTCTTTTTAAAACAGTAAAAAACTTTAGCGTAAAGAGCGGGGCGTTGATGAGGAAGCAGCCTCTTTCATATACGAAGTAATTTCTGTTCGTTTTAAGTTTTAATGTCGCTCCTTACTTTCAGTTAAAAAAACTTGTTTTTTTATTTAATTTCTAAACGTTTTTGAATCAATGCATGTTTTGATTTTAGCTCTCCGCAGAGGAATAATTAAAACGAAATTTGCATTTTTTTTTTTTTTTGGCTCAATGGCTTTCTCATAATTTTGTTCGAATGTTTTTGAGAAAAAAAGAGCGGGGGAGGAAGCCTGGTTGCCCTCCGATTTTTTGGTCAATTAAAAAGGCAACTAGAACTTTTAATTTTTTTACGAATATTTTTATTAGTAAAAGATTTACGTAACTTATAGATTAGCTTACGTAAAGAACTTTTGTACTCTCATATTTTTATTGCATATATGAGGGGGTTCGCCCCCTTGTCAGATCCTCGCTCTTTACACTAAAGCTTAAATTTCGTCCCAATTCATTAAGAATGAACCTAGAATCACAAAAACCGTAGAATAAATAGTTGAAATTACTAAAAATACTTTAACGTAAAGAGCGAGGTATTAGGAGGAGGTGAGCCCCTAAAATGGGTAATAATTTCTGTTTGTTTTAAGTTTTCATGCTGTTCCTTACTTCCAGCTGAAAGAACTTTTTCATATTTATTTTTTCATTGTGTTTTTAAATAATTCTAGTAAATCCTGCGCTCCCTTCATGGAGATTTCCTTCCCCCATGACAAACTATCGATGTAAAGTTCCCCCAGCATATCCCCCTCTTCTCAACCCCTCCCCTAACCAGAAAAAGCCTCCTGAAAACGCCTGTACACTTCCCAATAACCATTACTATATGTAAGCATTGGTCAAAGTTTGTAACTTGTTGCCCCTCCCATGGGGAGTGTGGGGGAGTAAGTCGTCCCCAAAGACATAGTTATAAGGTATAATAAAATGGCTATCTCAGAATTTTGATCCGTTGACTTTTTTAAAATAATTAGCGTGGGACGGGGCCTAGGTGCCCTCCAATTTTTCTGGTCACTTAAAAAGGGCACTAGAACTTTTCATTTCCGTTAGAATGAGCCCTCTTGTAACATTCTAGGACAACTGGGTCGATACGATCCTCCCTGGGAAAAAAACAAAAAAACAAATAAACACGCATCCGTGATCTGCCTTCTGGCAAAAAATACAAAATTCAACATTTTTGTAGATAGGAGCTTGAAACTTCTACAGTAGAGTTCTCTAATACGCTGAATCTCATGGTGTGATTTACATATAATATCAGTTATTGGGAAGTATAAGACGTTTTCACGGGATTTTTTCTAGTGGGGGCTCGGGTGGGGGGTTTAAGTGGAAGGATCTTCCCATGGTGGAATTTACATGGGAGAAGGGAATTTTCCGTGATTACCCAGCGTTATTTAAAAATAATCAGAAATTAAACGAAAACAAGTTTTTTCAACTGGAAGTAAGGAGCATCATTGGAACTCAAAAAGAGCAGAAATTATTACGTATAAGAGGGGATTTTCAATACTTAGCACTTTACGGTAAGTGTTTTTAGGACTTTTAAAAGAGCTATTTATTCTAATTAAACGGGCTTTGTGATTCAGGGGTCATTCATAAAGAATCGGAGGAAAATTTGAACTATAGTGTAAAGAGCAAGGTGGCTTTTATTGCCACCTTGCCACCTTGATGGTGTGAAACCAAACCTCAATGTGGAACTCATATCTAATCTTAATGGAAGCGTACGAACCCAAGTAAAACCTGCTTTTGCATATATTTAAAGCCGTGAGTGACGCCTTTGGGAGCTGAAAAAAATCCTTTTAATGTAATTAGTATCATAAATAATTATGTGGGTCAGGTTATCAAAATCTGATTAATATAAGCCTTAATTGTAATATTATTTTTCAGACTTAGTGGTAAAGGATGTTACCAAAGAAAATTATTCTCTGACTGCACTTCAGCTTAACATTCTGGATGTACAACTACAACCTGATGTTGTTGGCTTCTGTGAGAGGTTCTTAGATTCTGGCAATGAAATGCTATTGGATATCCATGGTTACAAAGTGGAACACATAAACCGCTGCAAGATGGTTAAAGGAGGTCTTGCCATGTATATGTCTTGTAATTTGGGTTATAGCTTGCGGGATGACTTATCGAGAAATTTTAAAGCCATTGTTGAGTCAAAATTTATAGAAATTGGATCTAATGGTATTGATCTAATCATAGGCAAGAGAATTTTCAATGATGAAACTGATTCTTCTTGTTTTAGTTTTTTTAGTCCTTTTATGGGACCATTAAAGGGGTTATTCTACATCTGACACGTATGCAGGTGGTGGCCTTCGGGCCCTTTCCCCGAAATTTTGTGAAATGTTTAGTTTCACCATGGTTTCCTGGGATTTCTGGCAAAAGCAGGATATTTATTAAGAATCTAAATACATGTGTGAAGTCTTTTTTGGGGATTTTACAGCATGCAATAATCCGATCAAGTTACTGCCCAATTATTCACCCATTTTCTGTCTAACTTTTTACCCTCTTTGAAGCAATTAGCAATTTTACTGTTATTTTTTTTTGTAAAGTGAGTTTGCTTTCCACAGCAAAATAGAATTATCCTTGGTATTAGGGCGTTTATCTCCCCTTTTTAGGATAAAGTGCAGCTTTTAATGGATCAATTTCGGAAACTATCATTCTTCATTAAAATCTACGTTTTTGCAATAAAAGAACTACCCCTCATAACAGCCATACTGCACTGTTAACCCTAAAATTTCCCTTTCAGTGGGATATAATAGATTAATCACTGGTTCTAAATCGCTATGAACATAACCTGAGCCTAAAACGTACTTTTAAGGCTTCAGTCTTCTTCCCCCATCCGCTACAATACTACACATTAAAGTTAATCTGTATTTTCCAATATACGTGCTTTTTGCATTACTAAATAAAAAAAAGTGCTACTTTATATCTGCTGTTTCGAAGGTTCCCCCCCCCCCGAAAAAATTCTTGCGTACGTGCCTGTCCTACATGAATATGTTGTGCCACCTTTTAATCGTAGATGTAGAAGGATTGTTCGTTTGAGCTGATCCCTAAGCATCTGAGAAGTTAAACAAGGAAAATTATTTATGGAGGGATTATAAGTCCTGTAGACCTTAAGTAAATGCTATTCGTCTTTCTAGATCCAAAATTTATAGAATCATACACAATGCCTTGTTTGGGAAGGCTAAGTCTTTCAATTATCTAAATAAATTTTCTGCGTGGGGTGTTGTAACCGGTAAAACTTGGAAGGTAACAAATTCTACTCTTAAACCTGCTTCTCAGCCTAATTCTATAGCTATGACTCAATTCATTGATGACCAGGCTGTGAAGGGTGAGCTTAATGTGCAAGCTTAATCAAATTTAGCTTTAATATTTTTTCTGTTGTTAAAGTCTCCCGGACGTAGAGAAGAAATATTCAGAATATTTTTATATACAATTATTTTGTTCCACTGTTTAATTGTGTTGTGAGAGCAACACTTAGGTTTTGTCGTGTTTTTTTTTTTTTGTTCCTAACTACCCGATTTCAGCTTATTCTTAGAGAGTTGTAAGGATCTGACCCCTGCGGCTTTTACGGAAAGTGTTAACCTTAGGTCTGATTGATGAATATGACTTTGTATTTTGGAAAGCTCCGTAGAACTCTTGCCTGGGGCCAAAAAGTATGGTTTTTGGTTGTCCTTGAGCCAGAGTCTATAGTGTGTGAAGTGAAGTGGAGTTTTATAGCCTATGTCAGAGAGAAGCATCTGAAGTTATGCAGTTAAGCTTTCGTTTCATCAAACCATGTTTCTACTTCCGAGCGGAAAGCTCCGTTCTAGTAGGCAGGCACCAGTTTCAAATTGAAGGTGGACTAAAATCTATAAGTGTTAAATATATGCGGCAGTTACCCGGCCCAACAGCCAATGTATCTTCTTTGAGTGATAAATAGAAAAATTTACAGAAACAAAAAAATGGCATTTTCCCACGGGTCTGAAAGTGCTGCCATCTATGATTTCTACCAATTTCTGTTCGTGATTTCAGCTGAATTTATGATTCGATTTTTCGCACTTGGGATTGCGATAGAGAAATGGTATCACATGTGCTTCTTAAACCTTAAAAGCTCTCTGATTGTTAAAGAAATAGAGTTTATCCTTTGCTCCTTTCTAAGTGATGACGGTAGAAACTTGGCCTACGGCAAAAAAGTCGACTTTTGAACTAAGACAAATAGATTTTTTTTTTTTGACGGCAGTCGATAGTTCTTGATGAGCTGATCAAGCAATATCTCATCCATTTTTTGGTAGAAAAATTCCTTCATGAGATATACCTGTTTGAAAGTTTAAAGGGGTTGACAACTTCAGTAGTAAGGTACAAACTGAAACCAAAGATAGGCGATGCCAATTGTGAGACATATAGGGGAGTTTTAAGCCACATAATCATCTTCAGCAATGAGGGGTTTGTAACTTTTGCTAGTTAGTGTATCTATTATTTGCTTCCGGTGAAATTAATGTCTTATCACGGGAGAGGGACTTGTAATTAAGAATTGGTTCACTTTCGGCTAGAATTTGTGCAAATTGGTGCACATAGACTCACAGATAACTTTTTGATGCATGTGTTTATAGTATTTATTATAATATCCTTATAGATTAAAAAGTTCAGCGTTTAATCGAAGCGAGGAAACTTGACCAAAGTGTTGCTCTCGCAACACTTTACTCGGCAAAGCTGAACAGAGGGTGTTGCAACATCTCACATTACCTATACAAAATAGATCTAGTTTAAATTATACCCGTTCTTCTCTCTTAAATTCTGTTTATATCCAAGAGGCATGCACTTCATTTGTCACTAAAAAAGGTAAAAATATTGCTTCTACTGTTACTGTGTCCGGGTTTGCATACAATAAAACTTGCTAAACTCTCACTTGAAAGCAGAGTTTAGTCAAATGCTCTCAAAAGTGGTTGGATTATTGTTTTATTTAAAGGTAAACCAACAAAATGACCCAGAAAATTATAGGTCAATTTCAATTATTTATTAAAATCTTTGATTTCTCATTGATTTTCTAAATTTTCAACACTTCCTTTATGATTTTCAGCTTGGTTTTCAAAGCACTCAACACAGCATGCATGGGTGACCACAACTATTTATATTCTACTTTGGATTTTGAATTCATTCATCTTGCTATATACCTGGATATTTGAAAGACTTTTGGTTCCTTACCCCATGAATTGTTGTGTCGAAGACAATGTCTTGCTCACCATCAGAATCAAATTGTGGTATCATCTAGGGATCAGTCCTAGGGTCAGTACTATTTCTTAGCTTGTATTTATGTTTTTTTTACGTAGTAAATGAATAAGAATCTATAAATATAGATTTTGTCACCCTTAATCTTCCGGTGTCCATAATGGCATTTATAACTCGCCTTCTTCAGGTGTCCTTGTTTCTTTCACTGGTGACAGTAGCCTTGGTGCTTCTGGGAGATATGAATCGAAACTTTGTGGAATTTAGCAAATTTGTTTGAGGGAGTACTTCTTTGGTTTGATGCTAATTATCCTGCCCTAAATTTCTCGAAGCAAAGTTTTCTTTAGTTTTTTTTTTCTTGCGCGTTTCTCAAGTTTTCTCTCAGCTATCTGCAATCCATCTGTCAAATGGGGCTATTAGTAGATTGAAGGATTAGGATATCCAATTTTTTAGCATCATTATTTATGATAACTTGTTTTTCAAACATCACGTTGATTTGATTAAAGTGAAGATATGTAGAAATCTTGGTATTTCAACAAAGAATCCGCATGCTGGACACTAATCGCTCAAGAATTATCCCTTTACTGGATTTTGAACATACTTTCGAGTGAATATTTTACTTTTCCTCAGCTTCATGGTGACATAGCTCAGCCACTTTGTATTCTACCGTCTCTTAACCCTGATCAAAACTATATTTGCGTCATACAAATCATATTTATATCCCTTTCACTCCCTAAGTAAGGTTAGACTTGAATCCTGTTATGGCGAGTAATATTGTAGATAGTACGACCGTTTATTTTATTGAAAGGAATTGTTAAGAAATTTTGGGTTTCTTAGAAGTTTGTTTCTTTCCGTGCATGGTTTGCTTCTTTCGTAGACGTTTGTTTCTTCTGTATGGGTAAGCAATTTCGGGCTTCTTTGATGCTTATTTTTGTCTGTCTAGGTAATTTGCTTTGGTTTCTTAGATGTTTGTTTTTTTCTGTGCTTTGTTTTTTTGTAGACGTTTGGTTTTTCTTTCTAGGTACGTTTTTTCGATTTCTTAGACGTTTTTTTTTCTGTGCTTTGTTTGTTTTTTCGTAGACGTTTGGTTTTTCTGTCTAGGTAAGTTTTTTTTCGGTTTCTTAAACGTTTGTTTTTGTCTGTCTAGGTAAGGTTGTTTGGTTTCTAAGACGTTTTTTTTTCTGTGCATGTTTGTTTGTTCGTAGACTTTTGGTTTTTCTGTTTAGGTAGGTTTGTTTTTGATTTCTTAGACGTTTGTTTTTTCTATGCATAGTTTGTTTTTTCGTACACGTTTGGTTTCTCTGTCTAGGTAAATTTTTTGGTTTCTTAGACGTTTTTTTTTGTTTAGATAGGTTTTTTTGGTTTCTTCGACGTTTGTTTTTGTCTGTCTAGGTATGTTTTTTGCTTCTTAGACTTCGTTTTTTTCTGTGCTTTGTTTTTTTTTAGACGTTTGTTTTTTTTTCTTTACAGGTAAGATATTTTGGTCCTCTTAGACGTTTTTTTCTGTGTAGGGTTATTTGGAGTCTATTTAATTTATTCAATCCATTTGTTTCTTATACATGTTATTTTTTTGCTGTTATTCATAATTTTCATAGTCTACTTTTTTGTTTGAATTTTTTCTTTGACTTAGTGCTTAAGATATATGTTCTTTGTGCAAATTTCTAGTATATTATTTTCTACAGTCCTGTGGTCTCAATTTTTTCAACAGTATTTTCGTATCATTTGATAGCTGAAATTTAGTTTTATCCATCTATAGAATCCTATTTCTGAAACTTGCTTCGTGTTCTTTTTAGGTTTAGAAATACCTTGAAAATTAGCTAGAAATCGTCAAAAGGAGAAAACCTTCGTATATTTAAGTAATTTTGAGTCACTTTTTAAGCAAAAGTATAAGTTATATCATAATTCTGTCTCCGTGAATCGATAAACCTGAAACTAACAAATCCAGCAATGCAAGTATCTTGCCTTCAGGTGTAAATTACGACTGTAGGCTTGTCGCAAAGTCGCATGTTTCAGACGAAGCATAAGCCTTAAACGACTCGTGGGTTTTCCATTTTCTTTACATATCCAGGAGTCTTTGTAGGGGTTTGCACCATTTAATTACTGTATATTTATTCAATTATTTTTCCTTAATTATGATTAGACTTTATCTAAGTTATTATCACCCTTTCAGGAACACTTTTCTTGAATTCTTTCTCCCTTTCGCTGAAATACTTTACCTTTGATCCTACCTTTGCAAAGAAGCTTGACTGAATCCTTAAATTAACTTTTTTCAATGTTATTTTAATTCTAGTATTACTTTTTTTTATTATAAAGATTTCCCAATGCTAAAGCAGCTGCCTATAAAGGTGTATATGACTTTTAAAAATGGTTTTTGAATTGCAGCAGTTGTTTGAGAATTTGCAGCTTGTAAAATGTGTGTCCCTTATTTTGTGGTAAGATAAACAATTTTCTGCTGAATTGTAAATAATTGCAAAGTACCCCTTTAAAAATGTTAACAGAACAGGAATGAAGATTTTCTAAGGAGTTGAAATTATTTTTTTCAATCTGCGTTTCGGTCAAGTACTTAATTATAGGTCAACCCTCCCCCTCTTCAGAATCTTGAGGCTATAAAAATTCTCTCTATTTTTTTCCACTTCATTCTCCCCTTTTTTATGGCACTTGGTATTAACTAGGTGACATACAGCAATCGCAGATTCTGTCGGTCTGTCGGTCCCGGTTTTGCTACTTTAGGCACTTTCAGGTAAGCTAGGACGATGAAATTTTGCAGGCTTATCAGGGACCGGACCAGATTAAATTAGAAATAGTTTTCCCGATTTGACCATCTTGTGGGGGGGGGGGGGTAGTGGGGCCCCGTTGATTCGGAAAAAATAGAGAAATTGAAGTATTTTTAACTTACGAACGGTTGATCAGATCTTAATGAAATTTGATGTTTGGAAGGATATCGTGTCTCAGAACTGTTATTTTAAGTCCCGACCGGATCTGGTGATAGTGGGGGGAGATGGGAGGGGGAAACCTAAAATAATGGAAAACACTTAGAGTGGAGGGATCGGGATTAAACTTGGTGGGAAAAATAAAGTCCTAGATACATGATTTACATGACCAAAGCGGACCCACCCTCTTTGGAGTGGCTGGGGGGGGGGGGGGTAATTCTGAAAAATTAAAAAAATTATGTATTTTTAACTTAGGAACGGGTGATCGAATCTCAATGAAGTTTGATATTTAGAAGGGTATCGTGTCTTAAAGCTCTTATTTTAAATACCGACCAGATCTGGTGACATTGTGGGGGGGGGAGTTGGGAGGGGGGAACCTGAAACTTGGAAAACACTTAGAGTGGAGGGATCGGGATGAAACCTGGTGGGAAAAATAAGCACAAGTCCTAGATACATGATTGACATAACAAGAACGGATCCGCTCTCCTTGGGGTAGTTGGGAGGGGGGTAATTGTGAAAAATTAGAAAAAATAAGGTATTTTTAACTTACGAACAGATGATCGGGTCTCAGTGAAATTTGAAATTTAGAAGGATATTGTGTGTCAAAGTTCTTATTTTAAGTTCCGACCGGATCTGGTGACGTTGGGGGGAGTTTGGGGTGGGGGAACCTAAAATGATAGAAAACGCTTAGATTGGAGGGATCGGGATGAAACTTGGTGGGAAAAATAAGCATAAGTCTTAGATACGTGACTTACATAATTGGGATGGATCCGCTCTATTGGGGGGGGGGTAATTCTTAAAAATTAGAGGAAATGACGTATTTTTAACTTACAAAGGAGTGACCGGATCGTCATGAAACTTCATATTTAGAAGGACCTCGTAACTCAGATCTCTTATTTTAAATCTCAACCGGATCCAGCGTGATTGGGGGAGGGCAGTTGGGGGAACCGGAAATCGTAGAAAATACTTAAAGCGGTGAGGTCAGGATGAAACTGGATGGGAAAAATAAAAACCTGTCTAAGATACGTGACTGACATAACCGGACCGGATCTGCTCTCTTTGGGGTAGTTGGGGGGGGGGGGGGTTAGTTCTGAAAAACTAAAAAAATGAGGTATTTTTAACCTGCGAACGGGTCATCGGATCTCAATGAAATTTGATATTTAGAAGGATATCGTGTCTCAGAGCTCTTATTTTAAATCCCAATCAGATCTGGTGACATTGGGGAGAGATGGGAGGGGGAAACCTAAAACTTGGAAAACACATAAAGTGGAGGGATCGGGATGAAACTTGGTGGGAAAAATAAGCACAAGTCCTAGATACATGGTTGACATAACCGGAACGGATCCGCTCTCTTTGGGGTAGGTCAAAAATTGCCGTATTTTCAACTTACGAAGTAGTGATCGGATCTTAATGAAATTTCATATTTAGAAGGACCTCGTAATTCAGATCTCTTATTTTAAATCTCATTCAGATCCAGCTTAATCGGGGGGGGGCAGTTGGGGGTACCGGAAATCTTTGAAGATACTTAAAGCGGTGAGATCAGGATGAAACTGGATTGGAAGAATAACAACCTGTCTAAGATACGTGACTGATATAACCGGATCTACTCTCTTTTGTGGAGGTGGGGGGGGTAATTTTGAAAATTGATGTATTTGTAACTTACGAAAGGGTAACCAGATCTTAATGAAATTTGATATCTAGAAGAATCTTGTGCTTTAAAGCTCTAATTTTAAATTCAGACCAGGTCCTGTGACATTGGGGGGATTGGAGGGGGAAACTGGAATTCTTGGAAAACGTGAAAATTGGGGTATTTTTATCTTACGAATAGGTGATCGGATCTTAATGAAATTTTATATTTACAAGGAATTTATTTCAAATCCCGACCAGATCTTTTGACATTGGAGGGGAGTTGGAGGGGGAAATCTTGAAAAACACTTTGAGTGGAGGAATTGGGATGAAGCTTGGTGGATAGAATAAGCAAATGTCCTCCATACGTGATTGACGGAACCGTACTGGATTCGCTCTCTTTGGGGGTGTTGGGGGAGGGGTTCAGTGATTTGGCGAGTTTGGTGCTCCTGAACGTGCTTCGACGATGAAAATTGATAGGCGTGTCAGGGAGCTGCACAAATTGACTTGATAAAGTCGTTTTCCCAGATTCGACCATCTGGGGGGCTAAAGGGAGAGGAAAAATTTGAAAAAATTAGGTATTTATAACATACGAGTGTGTGTTCGGATCTTAATGAATTTTGATATTTAGAAGGACGTCGTGACTCAGTGCTCTTATTTTAAATCCTGACCGGCATTAAGCCTCTGATTTTGCTTTTAAATCAATCTTTTGATTCTTAGAATTTTGCTAGAGCTCACACCATATGATCTCTTGGCTCTTAGCTCTTCATGCCTCGTCACAAGTGCCATATGAACTCTTAGCTCTTGTTGACGTTTATTTCCCTAACATAATAAGAACTCCATAACAGGGTGTTGTAGGTTTCCTATCAAAATACCCATTGTTAAAATTCAGAATTTTTTTGAAATCTACTACTTAACTATAATCAAGCCTAAAGTATTAAAGACATCAGAACAAAAAACATTCCCCCCTGACTAATATTTGGTCTATTAATACCTGAAAACCCGATTCTCGAAGTTTTTGGCTGTTTCAAAATTATGAAGTTTTTAGGACGCTATCATATTTTGTTACTTTGTCTATGTTTAATCAGAGAAAAAAAATAAGAAAAAGTAATAGATGAATTCGACACTTTTGGTGCGAAAAATTCAAATATTAGCCATCTCCCAAAGACAACTACACTTTCAAAAGAAAACGACGTCTTCTAAAGCTGTTTGGTTCTACGTGTTTTTAATCTGTTTTTCAGTGATTTTTTTTTTCGGTGAATGGGAGCTGCGTTTTTCATTTCCCATCCCGCTAGATTTCTATCAATTTCCACTAGAGTGGAAATTGATTTTTTCTCAATGCTTCAAAATGAGTGCTCTTATACCAAGTGACGAAGAGTGAAGAAAAGTTTATGTGACGAAAAGTTTAAAAATTTCTACATTATATCAGACTGCTTAGAGAATTAAAGAACCTATTCTCAATGGCTACTCATTTCATTTGTCATTGTGTGCTTATAATGAATAATAATCACATTTCCTCTTTAGTTGTTTTAAAGACAATCTATAAGTAAAACACTTATAATTATCACTTGGGTATGTATAGCGACCAATAAAATCTTTTCAAGTAAAAGTTTAGCAAAAGAGTGGGGACAGAAACCCCCTGTTATACAGAATAATTTCTGTTCTTTTAAGTTTATATGCTGCTCTGTACTTTCATCTGAAAATATTATATCTATTGATTAAATTTAAGACATCAATATGTGATTACTCTACAGTTTTGGGTGAAAATAGTTGGTATCAAGTATGTTGCAAGTTTTTAGATTTAAATAGATTACAATGTTCTTTTGTTCCATGAGGCTGGGGAACTTACGGTGAAAAAAAAAGCTACAAAATGCAACATCCAGTCGCCAATTGAGGTATGAATTGCTTGGTCCTTCTACGAGCAAGCAAGTAGAATGTTTTTATTTTAGTCAAAGAGGGTAACATGGCCGATAATAACAGAATCTATCTTGCAGATTGAAAACTGCCCCCCTCACTATCGCCAAAACAGTCTTCAAATTTCAATCCCGAAACGTGCAGGACTTTTTTTATGGCACTTGGTATTAACCAAGTGACATATAGCAGTCGCCAATTCTGTCGGTCTGTCCCGGTTTTGCTACTTTAGGCACTTCCAGGTAAGCTAGGACGATGAAATTTGGCAAGCGTATCAGGGACCGCACCAGATTAAATTAGAAATAGTCGTTTTCCCGATTTGACCATCTGGGGGGGGGGGGGGAGTGAGGGCCCGGTTAATTCGCAAAAAATAGAAAAAATGAAGTATTTTTAACTTATCAGCGGGTATTTGGATCTTAATGAAATTTCATGTTTGGAATGATATTGTGTCTTAGAGCTCTTATTTTAAATCCCGACCGGATCTGATGACATTGGGGGGAGTCGGAGGGGGAAAACCTAAAGTCCCGGTTTTGCTACTTTAGGCACTTCCAGGTAAGCTAGGACGATGAAATTTGGCAAGCGTATCAGGGACCGGACCAGATTAAATTAGAAATAGTCGTTTTCCCGATTTGACCATCTGGGGGGGGGAGTAGGGGCCGGTTAATTCGGAAAAATAGAAAAAATGAAGTATTTTTAACTTATGAGCGGGTGATTGGATCTTAATGAAATTTGATGTTTGGAATGATATTGTGTCTCAGAGCTCTTATTTTAAATCCCGACTGGGTCTGATGACATTGGGGGGAGTTGGAGGGGGGAAACCTAAAATCTTGGAAAACACTTAGAGTAGAGGGATCGGGATGAAACTTGATGGGAAAAATAAGCGCAAGTCCTAGATACATGATTGACATAATCGGAACTTATTTGTTCTCTTTGGGGTAGTTGGGGGGGGGAGTAAGTCTTAAAAATTAGAAAAATGAGGTATTTTCAACTTGCGAACGGTTGATCGGATCTCAATGAAATTTGATGTTTAGAAGGATATCGTGTCTTAGAGCTCTTATTTTAAATCCCGACCAGATCTTGTGATGGGGGCGGGGAGTTGGGAGGGGGAACCTAAAACTTGGAAAACACTTAGAGTGGAGGGATCGGGATGAAACATGGTGGGAAAAATAAACACAAGTCCTAGATAGATGATTGACATAAACGGAACGGATCCGCTCTCTTTGGGGTAGTTGGGGGGGGGGGGTTAATTCTGAAAAATTAGAAAAAATGAGGTATTTTTAACTTACGAACGGGTGATTGGATCTCCATGAAATTTGATTTTTAGAAGGATATCGTGGCTCAAAGCTCTTATTTTAAATCCTGACCGGATCTGGTGACATTGGGGGAAGTTTGGGGTGGGGAGACCTAAAATGATGGGAAACGCTTAGATTGGAGGGATTGGGATGAAACTTGGTTGGAAAAATAAGCAAAAGTCTTGCATACGTAATTTACATAATTGGAACGGATCCGCTCAATTGCGGGGGGAGGGGGTAATTCTGAAAAATAAGAAAAATAACGTATTTTTAACTTACGAAGGAGTGATCGGATCTTCATGAAACTTCATATTTAGAAGGACCTCGTAACTCTGATATCTTATTTTAAATCTCAACCGGATCAAACGTAATTGGGGGGGGGCAGTTGGGGGGACCGGAAATCTTAGAAAATACTTAAAGCGGTGAGATCAGGATGAAACTGGATGGGAAGAATAGAAACCTGTCTTAAGATACGTGACTGACATAACTGGACCGGATCTGCTCTCTTTGGTGGAATTGAGAGGGGGGAGGTAATTTTGAAAATTGAGGTATTTGTAACTTACGAAAGGGTGACCAGATCTTAATGAAATTTGATATTTAGAAGGATCTTGTGCTATAAAGTTTAACTTTAGGTTCTGACCTTCTCACAAGTGCCAAATGGGCTCTTGGCTCTTCCGACCTCGTACCATATGAGCTCTCGGCTCTTCCGACCTCGTCCAAATGAGCTCTTGGCTCTTCCGACCTCGTACCATATGAGCTCTCGGCTCTTCCGACCTCGTCACAAGTGCCATATGAGCTCTTAGCTCTTGTTTTTATTAATTAGTACTTTAGGCGACTTTAATTATGACCATATAGACCTATGCGTGAATCATATGGATATTCATTTTAAAGCAATTTAACTAAGGTGATTGATTTGAGGCTTGATAGATTTATGCACAACGCTCTGTAATCGCATATAAGCCATTTTTAAGGAGTCGGTGGATCTTTGTTTAGGTGACAACAATGAGCTTGAGCCTCAAAAGATGCGTTTTTATGCCTAAATTTCTTAACTCTCTGGAAACCTTCAGGTAAAAATATAGAAGATTCTACTGGGGTAGGGAGACAAGAAATTAATCTCAATTCACTTTTGAAACTCAGGGATATTACTAGACTACGCCTCCGAGATAGGTTTTTCGTGATGACACTTTTCAGTGTAATATAAAAAATTTGACTCACCTGCTTACTGCCAAAAAGGCTAAAGGCTGGGAGATCATTATGGGTGCCATGACTTTTTTTTGGGCCAGGGAGATTTAAAGAACTCGCCTTTGAAACCATAGAAATGGTGACCATATAATTTATTTTTCATAATTCAACCCCCCTCCCTCTTGATAAAATGTGAAGGGAAATGTTTGTTATGTGTGACCATCATTCTCAAGGCTGTGTTTTAGACCTTATGATTTAAAGAGTCGGTTTTGAGGGGACGGTAACCGTCTCTGCATTCTGGGTAACCCTGGGTATGCTATTAAAATAAACGAAAATAAATTAAGAACAAGTTGTTTTTTTTAGATGAAAGTGAAAACCGACATTAAAACTTAAAACAAACAGAAAATATTCGGTTTATGAGGGGAGCTGCCTCCTCCCCCTATTCCTTGGACTTTGTGTGTCAATCTTGCAAGAACAACTCCTCAAATCACGTTTTAAATTTGAATCAGAAGTACGTGTAAAGCACTATACAGCTTCAGCCTTAAGAGTGAAGGGATAAGGAGGGGAGAACCCCCTCACAAATACAAGAATCTCTAGTCAATTGAAGTGTTAATGTCCTTCTGTAATGTCATTTGAAATCCATTTTCTTGATTGTATTTCAGTTATTAAAGTTGCATGGCCCTTTAAAATATAAGACTCTAAATATATTAGGCTAAGGACTGCAATTAGGGCCTGGCTGTTAAATTTCTATCTTGTCAGACTAATTACCTCTGGATAACAATCAAAGAGTGTATATAGGTATCTGGCAATCTTAATTCAAAAGGTAACTCATCTCATCTAATTTCATATATGCTGCGATTTTTTGGTCCGTTGGTTGGCCTTACTTGGTAATTTTGGATAGCCTGATCCAACATTTTTATTATTAATTTTTTTCTGAGTATATCGTTATATGTTTCTAATTGAAGGAATACTAAGTTTTACATTTTTTTTTGCAAAAGTGAAAAATCCTATCAGCTTTATATAGTCAAGTTGAGAAAAAATTCCACCAGAAAATCCTCTCGCCCTAGCAGGAAAGCATTTCTTAGATCCTTTCACAATTTAAAGTGTCAAGGACAATAAAAATGAATTCAAATTGTTTGAACTGGAAATTGTGGAGCATGCGCAGCCATATATGTATTAAAAATTGGCAAAAAAAATAAATCAAGAATTGATTTGAGCTGAAAAAAAATGTTTTAATTTTGATGTCCTTGGTATTTTTAGGATTTTGTCGAAATCCTATGACTCTGATACTAACTTTACAAGCAAATTCTACTATATCCTTGAGTTTCGTGTTTTCATTGTTATTTTAATGTTGCAGTTACTCTGTTTTCGTTATAAAAATTTACTAATGCCAAAACAGCTGCCTATAAAGGCGTATATGGCTTTTAAAGATGGTTTTAAAATTGCATCAGTTGTTTGAGAATTTAGAGCTTGTAAAATGTTTGTCCCTTATTTTGTGGTAAGAAAATCCAATTTCTACTCAATTATAAATGATTGTGAAGTAAGATTTCTAAATAGTCCAAAAAGACATATTTTAAAGAATTTAAATACTTTTTTGGTACTTGTATGATGTAGCTCCTACCTTGTATTCTTCTAATATGTTTTTCTAACACTCAAGCTTAATGAAATATACCTAAGTATGATAAAACATAATACTTCAGAAACAAATTTTGGGTATTTATTTGCACATTAGGGGGTAGGGGTAAAATAGCGGGTCTGCATACCTAATGTTTTAGGTACAATTTTTATGCATATTATGAAGTAAGAATTGTTTTCTAACTTCATATTGCCCAAACATTTAACCCCCCTCCTAATGTGCAAATATATAGCCAACATTCTGTTACTACTCTGTCACTTCTCTTTGTCTTGTCTCACGCTAAGCTGAAAGGAACTAACGAAAACTAGAGCTAAGAGCTCATATGGCACTTGTGACGAGGCCAGAAGAGCCAAGAGTTCATATGATATGCGCTCTAACAACATTCTAAGGATCAATAGATTGACTTAAAAGGAAAATCAGAGGCTTAATGCTGGTCAGAATTTAATATAAGAGCTCTGAGTCACGATGTCCTTCTAAATATCAAAATTCATTAAGATCCAATCACCCACTCGTATGTTATAAATCTCTCACTTTTTCTAATTTTTCCTCTCCCTTCAGCCCCTCAGATCAAATCAGGGAAAACGACCTTATCAATTCATTTTGTGCAGCTCCCTGACACACCTACCAATTTTCATCGTCCCAGCACGTCCAGAAGCACCAAACTCGCCAAAGCACTGAACCGTACCCCCTAACTCCCTCAAAGAGAAAGAATACAGTACGGTTACGTCAATCACGTATTCTACCCACCAAGCTTCATCCCGATTCTTCCACTCTAAGCGTTTTCCGAGATTTCTGATTTCCCTCTCCAACTCCCTCCACTGTCAACAGATCTGGTCGGGATTTAACATAAGAGCTCTGAGACATAAGTTCCTTCTAAAAATCAAATTTCATTAAGATCTAGTCACCCGTTCTTAATTTAAAAATACTTCGATTTTTCTAATTTTTCCAAATTAACACCCCCTAGCTCCTCCAAAGAGAACGGATCCATTCAAATTATTTAAATCACGTATCTAGGATTTGTACTTATTTTTCCCAAGTTTCATCCCGATCTCTCGCTCTAAGCGTTTTCCAAGATTTCTGTTTTCCCCTCCAAGCCGCTACCGGATCCACTTCGAGTCGAAAACAGAGCATCTAAGATATAAGATCCTTCTATATATCAAGACCCGATCACCTATTTGCTAGATAAAGATACCCCAATTTTCACGTTTTCTAAGAATTCTCGTTTCCCCCTCCAACTCCCCCTAATGTCACAGGATCTAGTCGGAATTTAAAATAAGAGCTCTAAAGCACAAGATCCTTCTAAATATCAAATTTCACTAAGATCTGATCACCCGTTCGGAAGTTACAAATACCTCATTTTTTTCAATTTTTCCAAATTACTCCCCCCCAACTCCACCAAAGAGAGCGGATCCGGTGCGGTTATGTCAGTCACCTATCTTGGACTTCTTCTTACTCTTCCCATCCAGTTTCATCCTGATCTCTCCGCTTTAAGTATTTTCCGAGATTTCCAGTCCCCCCAACTGACCCCCCCCCAAATGACGCAGGATCAGGTCGGGATTTAAAATAAGAGATATAAGTTACAAGGTCCTTCTAAATATGAAGTTTCACGAAGATCCTATCACTCCTTTGTAAGTTAAAAATACGTCATTTTGTCTAATTTTTCCTAATTATTCTCCCCCCCCCAACTCCACCAAAGAGAGTGGATCCGGTCCGGTTATATCAGTCATGTCTCTTGGACTTGTTTTTAGTCTTACCACCCAGTTTCATCCTGAACTCTCCGTTTTAAGTAATTTTCAAGATTTCCGGTCCCCCTAACTACCCCTTCGCCCCAATGACGCTGGACCCGTTGGGATTTGAAATTAGAGATCTGAGTTACGAGGTCCTTCAAAATATGAAGTTTCACGAAGATCCGATCATTCTTTCGTAAGTTAAAAATACGTCAATTTTTCTAATTTTTCAGAATTAACCCCCCTCCCCCATCTCCCCCAAATAGAGCAGATCCGTTCTGATTATGTCAATCATGTATCTAGGACTTCTGCTTACTTTTTCCACCAAGTTTCATCCCGATCCCTTCACTCTAAGTGTTTTCCAAGATTTTAGCCCCCCCCCAAACCCCCCCAATGTTACCAGATCCAGTCGGGATATAAAATAAGAGCTTTGAGACACGATATACTTCTAAATATCAAATATCATTGAGATCCGATCATCCATTCGTAAGTTAAAACTACTTCATTTTTTCTAATTTTTCCGAATTAACTGGTCCCCCCCCACTCCCTCTCAGATAGTCAAATCAGGAAAACGACTATTTCCAATTTAACCTGGTCCGGTCCCAGATACGCCTGCCAAATTTCACCGTCCTAGCTTACCTGGAAGTGCCTAAAGTAGCAAAACCGGCACAGACAGACCGACAGACAGGCCGACAGACAGACAGACCGACAGAATTTGCGATCGCTATATGTCACTTGGTTAATACCAAGTGCCCTAAAAATCCTATTCAATGATGCGTCAATGAATTACCAACTTGAGTGCCAGGGACTATATCGTAGAAGTACAAATTTTTAAAATCTAATTGAATAGATCTATCACAAAATTAAATCTAATTTTGACTGGATGTGTTTGGAAAATTAATGGGGATTGGGAGAAAGGCTGCCTGCCCTCTAATCTCTTTTATCCTTAAAAAGGGTGCTATAACTTTTAGTTTTTAATTGAATTAGCTTCTTTAAAAGTCTCAATGATATTGACAGCCATTATAGAGCGGTGCTGCCTATAATATTGATTAAACACCCTTTAGAAAACCTGCATGCAGAAAGTTTTTAGTTTAATTGAAAATCTCCCTAAATGTTCTTACCCTTAGGATCATGAGTTACAGTAATTGCAGTAGTAGTATTATTAGTATGCACATACTGCCATCTGGCTACTTCAAAATCCGATACAATGTGTTTTAAGCTTGAAAAATTATTTAACTTTAATTCTGCTCATTTTTGGTTTTCAGACAAATACAAAAAATATCTAAAATAATAATAGTTTTTATCAAAGGGTAAATTATCCTATGGATTTTAGAAGGCCTTTATAAGGCAAGGAGGGGCTTTAGAAGGCTGTTTATTCTAAGCTTGATTTCATCGTTCGTTCTATTTTCTGTTCGTTTAGGTCTCATTTATTTATTGACAGGGAATTTAGGTCATTTTAAGTCGGAAATATTATATGGCTTTTTTTTCTGCTCATCTTAGGTGAAATAAAGCTCCTTACTTTTCTTTATAAACCTTTTTTTTGGAAAAAATCTTTTTAAATTTTTTTTTTTTTAGTTATTAATTGACTGTTTTTTTTATTGGTTTGTAATGGAAGTATTTGTAAAGCGTTTTTTTTCCATTTTCTGCTTAAAAATTAAGATTCTCGCTTGCTATTTATATTTCGAACAAAATTTTGCAACAAATATTTATATTATGTAATTTAGAATGAATGGGAAGTACGTATATTATTCCACTTGATGGTATAATTTTGCACAAAATCTACTTTATTTTTTTACCTTCTATAGGACTGAAGCCATCCTCGACTATCATCCTGTAGCAATCTTGAATATAAACGAATAATCGTAACGATTTTATGTAAATAGTTTTACTGTCTTACATTTTGTTTTAACTGATTCTTTGTTTCATTAATTGAATTTTCAGCTCATTTATTAAAAAGAGTTGTGTTTTATTGTTTAAAAAATAAAAATAAAAATAGGATGTCAAGAATAATTGCAACCCGACTTGTCTCCTGATTGGGACTCCAATGGTTCTGAAATTATAATTGAGATCATGGCCTAAAATTAACAGACCAGCATTAAATACAAGAACGTTACTTTGCACTTAGAATGAATAAAACAGCATTTTTATTAAAGAATTTACTGTCTCTGATAATCTCTCTTCAGTTCCCCAAGTAAAAATTTCGAATAATCTTGACGCCCGTCCCTCTCCCGTCAAAAATTCCCCCGCTCCCGAGACATTGCGGATATGGTTCCCACAAGTCACAACTCAGCACCCTCTGACCCCTTCCAACTTCAACACTCCCCAAAATTTTTAATTTAATATACTAAGTTGTTCCAACGATATTACAAATACAAATTTTTGTCAACGTCGCACGAGTTTTATTGAAAACTGTATTTGAACAATCTAGCTACTTATCCGTGGATATATCATGAGTCTTATAAGAACTCAGAGTACAAATACATCCCTTATAAATTTCGAATGCTCAACCCTCCTCCTTTCTTTTATCAGCAGTGTCTGAATACTTCAACTTCATCTCCCAGATCATTCCCAAGATATTGTAGATGTGCTATTTTGCAGACCTGAATACCCACAACGCCTTTCGATATGCCTCCTTCCTGCCTCTCTAGGTGCAAATAACGAATATAAATGACTCCCCCCAATGCTCCCTCAAAGTGTCGACGCGATTCCTTCAGTCATTCCTTATACAGTGTAAAACAAAACAAAACAATATATGGGAATATAACTTCTTCGGATTTACTCAGGTATGCGTGTTGCTTCCAGAGCTTTTGGGAAACATTGTTAATCTTCGCCTAGCAAAAGATCCGTGAGAACTTACACGGAACACAATTAGCTAGAAAAAAAAGTTTTTGTTAGCTATTTTTACCCTCCCCCCTCATACAAAAAAAAATATGATTTTTCGTTCCAAATGATGATATCCAAAATTTGCAAGCTAATCAGACACTCAGGATCAGACATTCCCCATTTCCATTATGAAATCCATGTTTATACATGGCGAACTTAGGGAATTTACGATCTCTATCTCAGGGGGTGTGGATGCCATGTCATCCCTTAAGACACGTTTGTAGGAGAAAATGGTACAGGACGGAACTGCTTGCCCCTTTGACTCTGTTAAAAAGAAGACTAGAACTTCTAATTTTCCAATTCAATGAATTGCGCTCTTTGTAAATTTCAGATACCCCCACATAGTGTTTAGTACATTCACATTGTAATTTAAACTTAAAACTCTTAGATGCACTGGAAAGGCCAATTTGACAACCTTGATACCCATTATGTCTTTAGATTTAGTTGAATATTCCCCAAAAGGTTCAACTAAATACTCTTAGTCGTTCCTAAGATTTTGTCGATATGTCTTTCCGAAGATTTTGTAGATATGTGTAACGACCTGTATACACACACTCTATTTTGAGTTAGTCCAAGATTCCCCTGGGATTCCCTGAAAGGTTCGAGTTAATAACCTTAGAGGCTCCCGAGATATTACAGATACACCATATTGACAACCTGGATATTCATAATATTTTCTTATGTAGTTCAACACCCCTCTTCCTCCTCAACGCTCCCTGAAAGTTTCAGTCAACTACTTCAAGTGTTCGTAACATTTTGCAGATCCATCATTCTGACAACCTGGATTAAAATAGTGTTTATTGATTTAATACAACACCCCCAAGACATTCACTGAAAGTTTCAACTTAATACCCTTGCTACTCCAAAAAATACGCCATTTCGACAGCCCTTAGGTATTTACCGTCTTCTCATTTTTCCAAATATTTCCCCTAACATTCAATGGAAGTTTCGACAGAATGTGATTAATTGCTCCAAAGATATTGCAGATATGCTATGTGTGTATATAACCTGCATACACACAGGTTATTTTGATTGAGCTAAACTTTCCACTTAACATCCCATATATTCTAAACTTGATATCCTTCACCTTTTCGGACATCTTGGATCTGCCTTCCTTTTGTAGTTTGAGACCTACCTGTGAACAATAGATAGCCTGCATAGTTTATAGTCCTTGCACCAGAGACTGTGGGAGGCTATTTCATCCTTGGAGTCAGGTTTATTGGAGACTTCGACTAATTTGATCAAAATGTCCGCTTTAAAATAATATTCAATATCTTCGGCTGGTAAGGGAAATGGTTGATTAAAGAGAGTGTGGGACGGGGTTTGGCTACGCTGTAATCACCTTAAACTCTGTAAGAGGCCATTACAAACTTAGATTTTCAATCGAATGAATTCCCTCCTAAGTTTTCATGTCCACTCCTTCCATACGAAATGCTATGAGGAAAGAAAAAGAATAGCACATGGAAGCCATGGTGGTCTTTGCATAGGCAGTAGTATTGCGCAGCCTACGATCAAAATTGCAAGTTCTTTTACATCATTTGAATCAATCATTCTGTCATTTTAGCTAGCTGTTTGTGCTGCATGCATCACAGCCAAGCCAGTTGGCAAAACTGCTGATGAAGAAGAAAGGCTTGCCATCTTTGTACTAGCAGGACCCAATTTCAGTAAAAACGACGCAGGACGATTCTCACAATCAGGGAGTCCTAGCTGGTTTGATATGGCCAATTTTATGTTTCACCCAATGATGGGAATGTTTCAGGGAGGGGGAAGAAATCAAGCTTCTCATGGACAAGTTTTCCCTGGAGCAGTCAAAGACCCTTCAATAGAAGCACAGTTTTCAAATATGGACAATATTCAAGGTTTGCCAACAATTCCTCCACCACCTTTACCAGATCAGCTTTCCGAGCTTCCTTTGACAGATTTATGTAAGTAATGTTTTTCAATTCTATGCTACAGCTGTTAAGCAATCAGCAATCTAATAAGTGGTATTACATAGCCTTGCAGTTCCGCTATTGATAGAGCTGGTGCGGATTGAGAATATCCGTCTACCATATAAGTCAAATGAAGATAGCTTATCTCACGTATCATAATAAAATCTGAATAGCTGAGGCTTAATCAATGTCTCTGAAAGGAAAACAGTCAGTGACATATAGTGTTAAACCCCAAAATCACAAAATGAATTACAAGAAAATACTAGATGATCTTTGTTTTCTCTTTTTCACTTAGCTTTAAGTTGAACCAACGAATAAAGAACCACTTTTGATATGAAGTGATAATTGATATATTTGTATAGCTTTTTGTACAGATAATCTGCGTTAAATGATGGAAGATTTATTAAATGCTTTCCAGAAGAATTGTCTAAGGATAGCCTTTGGTAGTCATTTTACTGACCGAATGGTCAGTGAACAGTAGGCTGTACAATAAACATGGTTTGATCACACGTTTTAAGGCTAAAATGGAGGAAGCACGAAGATGGTCTATCCATATTTTACAGGGGAAGGTTGACATATTGCCAAACATTGTGCTTCTTGGCCCTCCATCTGGGGCTAAAGAAAAAGGGCTCTTCCCCAAATGGAGTGGGAAGAGGCCGTAAGGAAGGATCTAATGGAAATTAGTTTCTTATTGGGGGGTTGAAGAGCGAAGCCTTGAATAGAGTAAGATGGTGAAGGAGCCTGCGCAGCTATTTTCGCCACAAGTAATTCGGTACTACAGTGAGTTACTGCTGGTTTTAGTGGTAGTAACCTATGGTTTGTTTAGATATATAGCCTAAACTGTTGGAGAAGGAGGAGTAAATGGCATGGAGGAAGAGTGTTCGTTGCTGTGTTGGCCTCAGGTGGTTTGGTGTTACGGTGAGTTATTAGTACTAGTAGTAGTAGCAGTTTAAGATGAAAGGATATACATACTTTTAGAATGTTTCTAATTGTGGTTAAAGAGACCTGAATCGTAATGGCAATCCGAATTTTAATAGACAAATTTAAGCTTGTTTTGGATCTGTTTTAATTTGATACATACTGCGACACAGTAAGTCGCTCTAATAGGTTTTAATTCCTATCAAATCCTGTCAAAAAGTGAATATTTCCACTCGTATAAGTTTTCCACAGTCTTTGCTCCGACTCCCGAACGAGCTCTACAGCTTTTCTCGAGCAAGAGGTACTTGGTACAGCTTTTCTCGAGCATACTTGGTCAAGCGAAATCGACCAGGCGATGTCGTCATGTGAAATCCTGCCGGTACTACGTTTCACAGAAAGTAAAAGTCTTTTATGTGCTAATTTATTTGATATAACTATTTTACACAAATATTTAAAAATAGAAATAATATAGGAGATATTGCAACGAGGAAATTTGAAACGCAGCAAATAGTAGAAAAAACTACTGTAATTGATCATTTCGATCATATGTCTAATGGTTGTACTCAGCAAAACAAAAAAGCATAATAAAGATAAAATTCCACTTATTATAAAAATAAGGATATTAAAATTAAAGCCATATATAAAAGAGTCCTGGTATCATTACTCGGCTCAAGTTCGACTGGGAAACTGAGCTTAGAAATGGTATCAAGACTTTTTTTATTTATTGTTTTAATTTTTAGTTTTCTCGTTTTCAATTGTCAGCTGAATTTTATCTTTATTCTGCTTTTTTTGGTCTATTGCAAAAGGCCATTATTTATTGCAGAAATGTTTAATATGTTTCCTTCTACAATTCACGGTCTTTAAGGTTTCCACATTCTAGTATGTGCTTTATTGTTTCTATGGCGGGAATGCTATATTGTGGCCATCGTCATTCAATATTCAAAAGAAATTATCTGAAGCACGATTTTACCAGTCCGTAACCAGGAAGCTTTCATTTACTTAAATATAATTTTTTGACCGTAGAAGCAAATTTTTCAACTCTAACCTGAAGTTAAAACGAACCGAATATTAGCCTTACATTAAGATATTTTTGTGCCAGGTGGCTGTAGAATTTGGCTTCCGAAGAAAAGTCGACTCTAGTCAGAACCTCGTTTGTTGAAAATCTTAGATATTTTAGTAATCCGATCAACACTGAGTGACTTTGGGCCAATATTTCCAACTGAAACTGAAAAGGAAATTTGTAATAGAAATTGGTGAACCCCAATACTGCTTTTTATTGATGCATTGTCGTACGAAAATTCTTTTATTAGTTAAATAAAATAACTTTAGCTGTTTGAAGGATCTATTCCGTCAAGCACTTTAAATGCTAGAGCAACTTTGGGCTTTACTCAAAGCACGTCCATAGGGTTCTTTTTTCTTTTTAGCCCATACTTTGGAAAGAGGTGTTAGTTGGTATAAATGTTCTCTTGATTTTTCCGAAGATTTTGACTCAGTTGTGCGTGGTCTAGCTCACACTATATACCCACTATATGTTTTCATACTGTATAGTTATTTTTCAGTTTCTTGCACTATTTTTTTTTGCAAAATTAAGCATATTTTCATTCCCCTAACAACACAGTTTTCATTTAAATTCATTTTAACTTTCAATGATAAATTTTTGGTTTAATTAGAACTTCAGTTCTCTAACTAGTTAAAAAAAGAGATGACCTTTGGTTGGTTGATAGACCGAATAAAAGCAAACTGTTGGTGTTTCTTATTGCTCAATAAAAAAAACTGTAACTACTTGTTATGATTATATGAAATATCAGCAACTAGGAGTAAGCTGGAAACAAAAACCAAAACTAAGTTTGGAATACCAGCCACAATTTTGCTAAATTGCTTGTTAATAATATCACAGATTGGCCCCCATGCATTATTGTGCTAATCAGAGAACATTTTAATGTACAGTGCAGAAGTGCCTTGCACCAGATTTGCCAATCTATCCTCAAAACTTTCATTATAAAGAACACAAATAGCACAATCTTGATGTCAATACGCTAACGCAAAGTTGGAATAGAGCGTTCTATTCTTACGTAGCGTTATGTTTCGCTCCGGAAGCTCTGCGTTATGCAGTAGCACGCTTGACGCATCAGTGTGAAAGAGGTGTTATCCTTTGGCTTCAATTAGCAATAATTTCTTGTATTATAGGTCTCGAAAAATACTGGTATGAAAATTCTTTTCTTCGTTTTAAATTTGTTTATGGTCATTATTTGAAATTTCTAATTCACAGAGGCAAGATGTGAGACATAGGAGGGGAGGTACCTCCTTCCATTTTCAAACTGTATTTCCAATATATTGATTGATCTTCTGAATAATTCCGTTCTGGAAAATTCTAATGTCTTATATCTAGTTTATACGGATCACATTCACCTGATTAGTCACCTCCGAAAGAGGCTTTCTAAGTCTAAAAATTGTGTTGCGCTTATTCCTCAATCATTGCTCTATCTCTCAGTTATTTTCTCTGAACGTTAATAAATGTGAATTTTTTTCAATGATTCTTTCTTTCTCTCTTTCTAAATCAAAAATTAGTTGTCAAATTTTTCTTGGTTGGTGCAATCTTTCACGGGGGTTTGCAAATATTCGACAGTTCTTTCGATCGCGCAGGATTTCCGATGCTAAGCCTAATCTTCAGACTTGGTGCTCAAAAATTATCTCTATTAACAGTAAACATAACCAAAACCATCACCGAAACTGGGTTTCGATCGTTTCATGCAGCATATTTCGGTGTATGAGATTTCTACTGCATTTCCCGGTATGGTATAAGAATAGAACAATTTTAAAGAACAATACTACTATTACTTAGAGCTCACCGCAGTACCAAGCCACCTGAGGCCAACATAACAACAAAAAGCTCGTCCTTCATCTCAATCTTTTCAAAAGCTTAGTCTTTATACCCCTACCAGAAAGTTCCCATTTTCGTTAAATCTTTCCTTACGACACCCTCCCACCCCAACTGAGGGCAATATGTTTTTTGTTTAACCCTAGACAGTTGACCTAAAAAGATAATTTGTCATCTTACCTCAGCAGAATGTGCCCTGGCCATCTCAACCGATCTTATTTGTAGCCCTAAAAAGTGATTGATCCGCACTTTTCGCACAGCCTTCTGTTTGAAATACGGTCAATCAGTCTGGCACTCAAAATAAACTGTAGGCAGTTTCTCTGGAAAACATCTAGCGAATCATCCACCGTTTTTTGGAGCTCTAATTCTTCAGAACTATAATTTACCACTGTAGCTTACAACATTCTAATCTTTATTCAGAGACTTATCTTCATATTCTTCCAAGGTTGGCTATTCTACTTTTAGCGTTTCCACTGTGCCCACCGCCTTTTCTAGTAATACTATCAAGTTAAGTGAAGCTGTCCACTTGATCGATCTTTTCGTTTTGCAACGTCACATTTTCATTTTCACTTTTCCTAGCCTTAGCGACTTAGTTTTCTAGACATTAAATTTTCAAGCATCTTCTAGCACCCTGAACTCGCAATAACTCTAAAAGTTCTTTCATTTTGTTCAGAATTCCTATTTGAAGATATCTCAGATTGGAGATTTGAAGATTTTGAGAGTCATGAAAGGTTCTAGGATGCTTAAATCATCAGCATAATCTGAGTCCCAGAAATTTTTACTTCCTCGATTGTTATGCCTCTGGCCAGTAGCACACCAATTCCCGGGGAAATTATTACTCATATATCATGGATGCGTATATGTTTTTTATGGAATAATTGTAAGAGCAATATCTCCTTAATCAGTCCGTAGACATGTTAAGCCACTCAGTTTCATCCATCATCCCATCCTCAAAAGTTTTGGCTAGTAATGACTCAGGCCAGGTTCACGCTAAGTAATTACGCGTGCTCCTTAATCCCAGCCATGACCAAATTCAAATCTTCGACACTCTTAGGCCCAAGTGTTTTGGCGCCCCTAGATCCAAGAAGTTTTTTGCAGAGATACAGATATTTACGGGGAAATCGCCAAAAATTCGGGGATAGTGGAAGTCCTGAGCAAAAGGCAACTGATGAGTGATGAGCCAAAAGTAATGCAAGAGAGAGGTGATACCTAACTCTTAGCTGTCATGGTTGAGAGACATCTGACAGTTTATAAGCGGCTACGAAATTCCCGTGTTGTTTCAAGATCACTTTTCTGTGAATAGGGAGCACAGCAGCAAAGTTCAACTAGCACTTTGACAATATATCACATCAGTCCAAATTTTGTTGAGAATCACTCAGTGTTTTTCTTGCGTCCCTTGCATTGTGCACCCCTAGGCACGGGCCTATGCGTATATACTGGCCTAGACCCAGCCTGTTATCTCTCTGTATTTCCATCTAAAATACAACCTATGTAAAGTTGCCATATGATTTCATAGTTTTAACTATGAGGTCTCCCCTTGCAGTGATAACTCAGCCAGAAAAAGAAAAACATAATTAAAATAAACTGGAATATAAAAATAGATGCTATCATATATTTTACCAAATGCTGATAGTCAAAAATCAGAACTGGTAGTCCAGGAATTTGTAGTCAATTCCCACAAGGGAAATCCTCAGTTGGGGATGGTAATTTTCGTGAGATAGTATCTTCTGCGGGGAGTATTTTACTGGGAGCTGGAGTTGGGGAATGAACGTGCCTAGCCCCCCTAGTAGGTTAGAGTTACTGTGAATAAAAAGAACAATAGCCTTTGTAAGCATTAGGATCTTGTATTTATTGTGTAACTAATTTGTTCTGAATAAATTCTTTCAAGATTCTTGTGTACACCAAAACTGGAAATTAAAATTTTTAGTCGATTATAGCCCAAAATATGGGCCGTTCATTAGTTTTGCTTTAACGTGAGCAACCCCTGAAAAGCGCAAACGTCAAGCTTATTAGATGCACATGCCAGAGATTTGAAGTTCTTTGACGTTGATTGTGTTTACCGACAGAACCAAGATCGAGAATTGAGATTTTTTGTTTCTAGTTCTTAGACCTCTTTAGAATATTTTGTAAGTTACACAGACATATTGTTCCACTTTTTTTAGCTTCAAAAGCACAGGGTGCTGTCAATGCTCCCAATGTTGGCCTCAATGTCCCCAGTGTTGTTCCTAATGTCCCAGTAATAAATGAAGGAAAGGAAAGAGATGAAGAATCAGATGTGGAGTCGATTATCCAGGCTTTACAAGCTTCGCTGAGTAAGTGTTTATAATAGGGTCGTGTTTTGGCTTGTCAATCTTCCAAGATCTCACATTTTTGACGAAGATAAAATTTTAAGAAAACGATAAGATCATAGTTCACAGACTGTGTGTTTTTTTTTTTTTTTTTTTTTGCAAATATTAATACATTTTGTTACGATAAGTGGTTTAACAACTTTGACAAAAATATCATTGAAATTGGTTCGATGACAAAATTGAAATTTTGGGAGATTGATATACTCAAAGCCTTATTTTTTTTGTTTCCATCGACTGAAAATTTTTCTTTCTACTTGTCAAATGCAGCTTCAAGATCTTTTAGTACTTGATCTTCAAAGACATCTTACAAGCTTAACCTACTGTCGAGGAGTCCTTCCTACAAAGCTTGAAATGAATCTTTTGTCATAAACTCCCTAGCTTTGGATAGTTACTGCTTTCACCGTCAACATATGAGGTTCTATTTATTAAGCATCAGCAACTTCAAGAATTCCTTTCAAGCCTCATCCTTGGATGATATGTCCTATGTAGCCGAGAAAGCTCATGAGAAATAGAAAACCTGGTAAATTCAAGGCAATCTTTCAAAGTATGCTTCCAGGTTTTTCGCTTTCTATTATTTTCATAGGCTTCCACCATAGAAGCTGGTCAAACGTTACAATAGGCACAAATCCTTATTTCTCTCCTTGATCGGCTACAAAAATAAGGCAGAATCAAACAGTTCATGGTAACGAACTGTAGTAAGGAGCGACCCGGCTCAATAGTAAACGAAACTCTAAAAATCAGAATTTTGATGCTAAAAGATGCATCAAAAGAATCGGATTTTTATGCTGATTTTAAATATATAAGTTTCATCAAGTTTAGTCTTTGTCATCAAAAGTTAAGAGCCTGAGAAAATTTACTTTATTTTGGAAAATAGGGGAAACACCCCGTAAAAGTCATAGAATCTTAACGAAATTCACACCATCGCATTCAGCGTATCAGAGAACCCCCGAGTAAAAATTTCAAGCTCCAATCTACAAAAATGTGGAATTTCATATTTTTTGTCAGAAGACAGATAGATCACGGGTGCGTGTTTATTTTTTTTTTTCTCTTTTCCCCAGGGGTCATCGTATCGACCACGTGGTCCTAAAATGTCGCAAGAGGGCTCATTCTAACGTAAATAAAAAGTTCTAGTTCTATTTTTAAGTGACCAAAAAAATTGGAGGGCACCTAGGCCCCTCCCACGCTCATTTTTTCCCAAAGTCACTGGATCAAAATTTTGAGATAGCCATCTTGTTCCGCATAGTCGAAAACCATAATAACTATGTCTTTTGGGATGACTTACTCCCCCAAAGTCCCTGGTGGAGGGGCTGCGAGTTACAAACTTTGGCCAGTATTTTCATACAATAATGGTTATTGGGAAGTGTACAGACGTTTTCAGGGGGATTTTTTTTTGGTTTGGGGGGTGGGTTTTAGGGGAGGGGGCTATGTGGGATCAGCTTTACTTGGATGAACATGTCATGGGGGAAGAGAAATTCAATGAAAAGGGCGCAGGATTTTCTAGCATTATTATGAAAAAAAAACAATGAAAAAATAAACATGAAAAAGTTTTTTCAATTGAAAGTAAGGAATAGAATTAAAACTTAAAACGAACAGAGATTATTAAGCATATGAGGGGTTCTAAAATACTGTAGCATAAATAGCGAGGTATTTAGGAGGAGATAAATACCTCGCTCTTTATGCTAAAGTATTTTTAGTAATTTCAACTATTTATTCTACGGCCTTTGTGATTCAGGGGTCATTATTAAAGAATTTGCACAAAACTTAAGATTTAGTCTAAAGAGCGAGGTATTAAAGAGGGGACGAACCCCCTCATATACACAATAAAAATATAAGAATATAAAAGTTTGTTACGTAAGTTAATTCTTAAGCTACGTAAATTTTTTACTAATAAAAACGTTCGTTAAAAATTAAAAGTTCTAGTTGTCTTTTTCAGTAACCAAAAAATTGGAGGGCAACTACGCCTCCTTCCCCACCCCTTATCTCTCAAAATCGTCTGATCAAAACTAAGAGAAAACCATTTAGCCAAAAAAAGGATTGATATGCAAATTTCATTTTAATATTATATGTGCGGAGAGCCAAAATCGAATATGCATTAATTCAAAAACGTTCAGAAATTAAATATAAAAAAATTAGTTTTTAGCTGAAAGTAAAGAACGACATTAAAATTTAAAACGAACAAAAATTACCCCGTATATGAAATGGGTTGTCCCCTCTGCAATCCCTCGCTCTTTACGCTAGAGTTTGACTCTTTGCCACAATTCTACTTCTTAAAACATTTAAAAACTTTAGCGTAAAGAGCGAGGCGTTGAGGAGGGGACAACCCATTTCATATATGGGTATAATTTCTGTTCGTTATAAATTCTAATGTCGCTCTTAACTTTCAGTTAAAAAAAAACTTGTTTTTTTATTTAATACAAGCAGGGCTCATTACTTGAAGGAAAATCTATCATGGGTAGAAATAAGATGCCTGCTTTTGCAGCTGGTTTTTTAAATATCAAACAGTTCGTGGTAACGAACTGTAGTAAGGAGTGACCCGGCTCAATAGTAAACGAAACTCTAAATAACGGAATTTTGATGCTAAAATATACATCAAAAGGATCGGATTTTTATGCTGATTTTAAATATATATGTTTCATCAAATTTGGTCTTTGTCATCAAAAGTTACGAGCCTGAGAAAATTTGTCTTATTTTAGAAAATAGGGGAAAACACCCCCTAAAAGTCACACCATCGAAAATCACACCATCGCATTCGGCGTATCAGAAAACCCTATAGCAAAATTTTCAAGCTCCTATCTACAAAAATGTGGAATTTCGTATTTTTTGCCAGAAGACAAATCACGGGTGCGTGTTTATTTGTTTGTTTTTTTTTCTTTTCCCCAGGGGTCATCGTATCGACCAAAGGGTCCTAGAATGTTGCAAGAGGGCTCATTCTAACGGAAATGAAAAGTTCTAGTGCCCTTTTTAAGTGATCAAAAAAATTGGAGGGCAACTAGGCCCCTCCCACGGTCATTTTTTTCAGGATTAATCAGGTGGACAACTCCACTTACATTGGTACCATCATTAGTAGAGATGCTGGGAGCAGTGAAGATGTTAAAAGTAGAATAGCCAATACTCGGGGTGTTTTTTCAGAGTTAAAAAAAGTTTGGAATGTAAGTCTGTAAGCCAAGATTAGAATATTGCAAGCTACAGTGATGGCAGTGGTCAAATATGGCTCTGAAGCATGGGTGGCTCGAAAAGCGGATGAAGATTTGCTAGATATTTTCGAGAGAAATCACCTACGGATTGCTCTGGGTACCCGGCTCGCTGACCCTATTTCAAACAGTAGGCTGTACGAAAAGTGTGGTTCAATCCCGCTTTCTAAGGCTATAACGAGATAAAGGTTGAGATGTCTAGGGCAGGTTCTGTGGATGAAGGATGACAGATTGCCGAAGATAGTCCTTTTGGGCCAACCGTCTGGGGCTAAACGGAAAGCAGGTCATCCTCATTTGGGGTGGGGGGGGGGTTCATAAAGAAAGATCTGAAGGAAATGGGAACTTCCACTGAGGGTGTAAAGAGGGAGGCTTTGAATAGACTGGGATGGAGGAGGAGCGTGCGATGCTGTATTGGCCTCAGGTGGTGAGTTTTCCGTAGTAGTTTTAGTAGAAAGATACAAGGGGACCTCAACGAACACAAAAATCTATTAAAAGAAAATGTTGAAGTGATTCATGACTCCCAAAATAGGTCTAGATTCTTATGGTCTCTGATCAGTTAATAACTTATTTGGCGTGTATACTTGGTCAAACGAAGCTAAAGAGACACACATAGCTTTTTTCTGCACCGAAATACTAAATCAGTACCAATTTGCAAAGAAAACGGTACAAATTTGAGCTTGAAAAATTTCGTAGTTTTCAGTGCCGATGTATAAAAACGGTACTGAATTACATCATGATCACATAAAAAGAGAAATACTCAATCATTCCCTTCTCTTCAGCAGGAAAATCAAAAGAACTAACTAATGATTATAATAATTAAATATTTAGCAATAGAAGAGCTTCATCATTTAATTATGATAGAATTCGAAAATAATTGAAAATTTTTAATAAAATAAAAATTTAGTAATAAAAGAACTAAATGGAGAAGCTGAGATCAATCATGGAACTATTGATAACCTTCCATTGACTGATGGTGTCCACGCTGTTTAGTTCTGAAAATTACGCGCAAACAGCATTGTTTTTGTACCCACTGAGCTGTTCAAATTGATACCGAAGAAAGCTACGTGTGTTCTGTCCCTAAGAGATCCCTTGAAAAAGGAAATGAATTTTTCCGATTTGAAAAGCCATAAAATGAACCAAGTACTGTTTTTTCCGATCAGCGTGAAACATTCAGATTAAGTAAACTGAAAACAAGGGACTTTAACAAAGACTATATAGTTTAGAAGAAAAATCTGATTTTATGTCTTTTGAGCACGAAAAATTAGAACTTTTTAAAACATTGATCTGCTTTAAAATAGTAGGCCCTATAGACACCTCAATTAAAATCTCAAAATCAAGGAACCTCATTTAAGACAAAAAAAGAAACCAATTTGGTCGTATTTATTTGCGTGATTTCCTTCAAAAATTCTCTTCTAATAAATGGCTTTGACACACATTTATGTAACAAAATATAACATAAACTGAATAATTCAATAAAATTTTTGGCGAAGATTACATGTATATTCAGGGTCGTCTACAGGATGGGTGGCTAAAGCCTAGTAAAAGACCAAAAATAATACAGATTTTCAAATCACACGAATAATTTTAACCGTGCAAAACTACTGTCAGAAATTTTGAATGAATAATCAGTTTCTAAAATTTGAACTGCAATCCAAAATTTCTGTTCTTAAGCAGAAAAGTTTAATCTGCAAATAATAAGACTTTGTCAAATAAGAAGAAACAGAAATTAATTTAAACTTTTTTTCAGAAAAAAGCTCTCAAAGAAAAGCAAAAAGCATTCTTAAGGGCCTAAGACGAGCAGAAATAAAAGCATATAATACTTCATACTTAGGCGAATATAAATTACTATAAACCAACAAATTAAACCCAAAACTTCTAGAAATTACATAAAAGATCAGGTCAAACACAAACATAACAGATAAAGATGAAAATGAATGAATGAATCCCGAAACAGACAGAGATTAAATTGAAAATTAAAGTCAAACGTAAAACAAACATTAATTGTTGCAATCAGGAGCAGGACTACCACCCGATAAACCATCTAAAGCTCTAGAATCATTTACGCTTTACTGAAAACAAAATACATTCTGAACATTTTCACCGTTACGCCTATACCAACTATATTAAAAAGGAAACAATTGCTGAGGATTCCATGAATTAACATCCTTATGTACAATCCGATTAGTTAACTTACATTAGTAGTTTTAACTAACCTTGATTATTAGTTTGATTTTTTCTTGTCGATGTTTCATCATATCATACATTAAAATAAATGCATTCATAAGACACCTCCCCCTTCTTCTCAAGTAAAGCGCACGAAAAAAAGAAAATCAGAAATTTAACGCAATGTAAAAGACATATCGTTTGCATTATCATTGCATTTTCCACAATGAGTTTGAATTTCAAAATCAAAATGACTGCAGGTCAGCCAACCCTCTTGCAAGTCATTCGGTTCATATTTGTAATTAAATAGAAAAACAAGTTTTTTCAACTAAAAGTAAGGAGCAACATCAAAACTTGAAAGTAACAGGCATTATTATGTTTTTGAGGAGGGTGCCCCCTCCTTAACACATCGCTTTCCGCATTATTTTTAATACTTTTGAAAAAGCTTCTTATTGTTCTAATTAAATTATATAATATAGTTTTAAAGATTAATTAATGTGCAAAATCTACTTAAAACAATTATAATAAGTACCCGAAACTGAAAACCCAGTAGAGTGTGAAACCTATAAAACGTTGCATTGGTGAAAATATTGCACGGATGAAATAAATACACAAATCCTTCTCCCTCCCACGGCCAAAAAACAACAACAACAATAGAATCAGACAAATAAGACAAGGTTTGGTAAATTTTGTGGTTTTTTTTTTTCGTTACTAGCTAGGGAAAACGGTAAAACATAGCAACTAGGTAGACAGTGGACGCACCCCACGATGCCCACTTTTATCTCTCACCAAATATACAAGTTGTTTCCATCGCATTTTTTTAGCTCTTAAAAAGATGCTTAACGTGACACCTTGTTTCTTATTATTTGCCAACAGAAAATAGCAACCAAAATACTCAAAAAAATGCTTTAAAACAATCATAAATACTTATTAATTTCAATAAAAAAGATATTTGTCACTTCTCTTAATTCCCACCCCTGATGGATAAAAATAGAGTCCACTTTAAACATTCCAACTAATGTTTAGGATGTAACCCCTTTTTCCTTTCCCCAGGCTAATTGGCGTTCGCCGAAAAGTAACGTAGTTGAAAATAGACTTTGAGTGAATAAAGTGGACTATATATTTATCCATAAGGGGGGAGGTTTTTTTTTGGGGGGAAGTGAAATAATACGGTCTAAGGAATGAAATGAGTAAGTATTCATGATTAATTAGGGTATTTTTCAGAATGTCTGGTAACTGTTTTCAAGTAAGGAACTAATTATCACTTTAAGGGTCCCTTTATGGGCTCAAAATAAAATTTACAAAGGAAGTGGCTTGTGTATTTGGAAAGAGCACCAAAAAGATGGACACATGCTGTGTTTATCTTCTACTAGCCTGATTTGAAACCTCCCACAATTCCCTACAGATTTATCTGAAGGACTTCTTTTGATAAATCGAGAAATTCAAGCCTTGAATGGAATTTTAATTTGCAAATTGCCATTAATCTTCCATATTCTAGCCTAGAAACACATGTGAAAAGGGGAGAAACTTTAATCAAGCCCTCCACTCCCCAATATTTTGATGTTTTTACGACTCACATTTTCCCCATTGAATGATCATGGTATATTTCCAAAGTTCTATGAAACGAATGACCTTCATATAACAGACAAAACTTCTCCTCAAAAAAAGTAATAAAAAAAGTACCATTGTATAAATTCACTTACTGGAAAAAACCGTGCGATTCGCTATTTTCTTTAAATAAATGAATTACTGTGAAAGTATTTACATTTAAATTTCATTAGGTTTAGGGGTGGAGGGGATTTCTGAATGCATAACTGCGATTGTGTTCTGAACGAAGCTTTTAATGTATATTTCAGACAAAGAAGAAGCTACAGAGGAAGCGGCCGAGAAAAACGAAAATGAGAAGCTTTTGAGGGTCCTAGTTACAGATGATGAAGACATGCCAGACAAGAAAATAAGTGATCCAGTTATCGATGGTCTTATTGGTAAATATTTGAGACTTACATCAGCAACTTTTCAGTTTTAGTTGCATCCTACATTTAATTCGAGTATATGTTCAAGTGCCAAAGACACTAAAATTGAAATCTAATTCTCTAAATTGTATAGGTGGAAACTTTTACAACCATAAACGTGTTTTAAAATTAAGAATACCAGAGAACTCAATCTTTAGTGAGTCCTGTGGTGGCGCAGTGGATTTGACCTTAGCTTGGTAATACGGGACCCAGAGATCGAATCACGCTGCAGAAATACACTGCAGGGCCGACGCAGGGACCTTAGTAGTCAAGAAGTGTCGTTAACTCTTAAATAAAAAAAAAAATCAATCTTTAGTGAAAAAGCCCTCCATATACAATTATGTAGTTTTACGCTTAGCTTGAGATAAGGAATTTGTGTGAAAAATCAGCAGAAAATGAGCTAAAAAATATATTTTCATGGAGCTCTATAAACTGTAGCTTTCTTGATTGCCAAAAAAAAAGACAGCTGAAATAATACAATTTATGCTTTAATATGTATATCATTAAAATTACTTAAGATTGAACAATTTGCTTTACTAGCTAATTGACTTACTAACAAAAGAGTCTTTTTAGGAAAGCCATTTAGGCTATCTTATTCTGTTATATTCACCCCTATAGTTGGTTGTTGATATATCAGTATAATTTAATTCTTTTTGGTAAAAAAATAAGCACTTTTAGTTCTTAATTTTTACATATACGCGCTACCCTATTTTTGCACAATAGCCCTATTGAACATGACGGTCGTAGCAATTTCTTGATTGTTTTGCAGCCAAACGATCAGATGCAGATATAGCGGGTGTTGCAACGGTTTGGTTGGGCTTGTTTTTTAAATGAAAGTAAGGAGCGACATTAAAACTTAAAACGAAAAGAAATTACTCCGTATATGAAAGGGGCTTTTCCTTCTCGATGCCCCGCTCTTTACGCTAAAGTTTGACTCTTTCTCTTAACTCTAAATTTAAAAACAGTAAAAAAAACTTTAGCGTAAAGAGCGGGGCATTGAGAAGGAAAAGCCCCTTTCATATACGGAGTAATTTCTTTTCGTTTTAAGTTTTAATGTCGCTCCTTACTTTCATTTAAAAAACTTGTTTTTTTTTAATTTAATTTTTGAACGTTTTTGAATTACTGCATGTTTTGATTTTGGCTCTCCGCAGAAGAATAATTAAAACGAAATTTGTATTTTTTTTTTGGGCTAAATTTGGGCTAAATTTATAATTTTGATCGAATGATCTTGAGAAAAAAAGAGCGGGGGAGGAAGCCTAGTTGCCCTCCGATTTTCGGTTAATTAGAAAGGCAACTAGAACTTTTAATTTTTTACGAATCTTTTTACAAGTAAAAGATATACGTAACTTATAAATTAGCTTACGTAAAGAACTTTTGTATTCTTATGTTTTTATTACATATATGACGGGGTTCGCCCCCTCGTCAGTACCTCGCTCTTTACAATAAAGCTTGAATTTTGTCCCAATTCATTAAGAATTACCCCTGAATCACAAAAGCCGCCGAATAAATAGTTGAAATTACTAAAAATACTTTAGCGTAAAAAGCGAGGTATTAGGAGGAGGTGAGCCCCTCACATGGGTAATAATTTCTGTTCGTTTTAAGTTTTAATACTGCTGCTTACTTCCAGCTGAAAAAAACTTTTTCATTGTTTTTTTTAAGTAATGCTAGTAAATCCTGTGCTCCTTTCATGGACATTTTCTTCCCCCATGACAAATTCCTCGATGGAAAGTTCCCCCAGCATATCCCCCTCTTCTCAACCCTTGCCTCCAACCAAAAAATCCTCCTGAAAACGCCTGCACACTTCCCAATAACCATTACTATATGTAAGCACTGGTCAAAGTTTTGAACTTGTAACCCCTCCCACGGGGACTGTGAGGGAGTAAGTCGTCCCCAAAGACATAGTTATAAGGTTTTTCGACTACGTTGAATAAAATGGCTATCTCAGAATTTTAATCCGCTTACTTTGGGAAAATAATTAGCGTGGGAGGGGGCCTAGGTGCCCTCCAATTTTTTTGGTTACTTAAAAAGGGCACTAGAACTTTTCATTTCCGTTAGAATGAGCCCTCTTGCAACATTCTAGGACAACTGGGTCGATACGATCACCCCTGGGAAAAAAAAAAACCAAAAACAAATAAACACGCATCCGTGATCTGCCTTCTGGCAAAAAATATAAAATTCCACATTTTTGTAGATAGGAGCTTGAAACTTCTACAGTAGGGTTCTCTGATACGCTGAATCTGATGCTGTGGTTTTCGTTAAGATTCTATGACTTTTAGGGGGTGTTTCCCCCTATTCTCTAAAATAGCGCAAATTTTCTCAGGCTCGTAACGTTTGATGGATAAGACTAAACTTGATGAAACTTATATATTTAAAATCAGCATCAAAATGCACTTCTTTTGATGTAGCTATTGGTACCAAAATTCCATTTTTTAGACTTTTGGTTACTATTGAGCCGGGTCACTCCTTACTACAGTTCGTTACCACGAACTGTTTGACAAGAAAATTTTCTCCTAATTTCATTTTACGACTCAGTGTGGCAACAAAGCAGAGAATTTATGTAAGGAAAATATATTAATAGTTGCATAACAACCTATGAAGAAAGGAAATCCCAGCTTCCAGGTATGAATAGACCCAAGGTTTAGACAGGGGGCAAAATGTTGTTTTTATTTTGATGTCCTTAGTAGGTTAACATTCATTCCCAGTTAGATATGACTAATAGTGTATTTTTCTGATTTTGTGAAGCAGATTTTCTAATTTTCTGAGCAGACGCGGTAATTCTGGAGTCCCTTTATACCAATCCCATTCAAAATTTGAGATTTTGAGCAAGTGTCCAGAACTGAAACAAGCCAAAACTGAAGTTTAATCTATTTCAACTTAGCTAATGTTAAGATGTTAATGATATTAAATGATATTAAATATTAAATGATATTAAATGTTAATGATTAAGACTATTCAGAATTATTCCTAGAATTTTCTGATTGGCTATCATCCGAGCCTTGTTAAGATGAAATGAAAAAACAACTTTTTTTAAATGAAAGTAAGGAGTGACATTAAAACTTAAAACGAACAGAAATTACTCCGTATATGAAAGGGACTTTTCCTCCTCAACACCCCGCTCTTTACGCTAAAGTTTGACTCTTTCTCTTAAATCTACGTCTTAAAACAGTAAAAACCTTTAGCGTAAAGTGCGGAGCGTTGAGGAGGAAAAGCCCAAACAAACATGATGTCAGTCAACAGACAAACAAACGACTTATATATATATATATATATATATATATATATATATATATATATATATATATATATATATATATATATATATATATAAAATATATAGTTGTCTGTCTGTGTGTCTGTCTGTCTGTTAGGTAACGTCATGTTTCTGTGTTGACTGACGTCATGAAGTTAGTTGTCGTCATTTTTGCTTTGACGGTGATACAACATTAACAGCTTTTTTTTCGCTTTGCAAAAATGATTCTTTTGCAAAAAAACTGCTGTATACTGAAGTGCCTTCGTATTACACGTGGAATACTAAAAATAAAGTATTTGAACGTCGAAAACAGGGTAAGTCAGTCGACGGCCAACCTACCATCTTCAAAGATACCACGATAGGAAGACTCTACACCGTTCACCCCAATCAACATGAATGCTTCTTTCTACGCCTGCTTTTGGTGAATGTACACGGTCCGACATCCTTTGAGTATTTGAGAACTGTAAACGGTACTATACATGACACTTACCGTAGTGCATGCCAAGCTCTGAATTTATTGGAGAATGACCAACACTGGGATAACTGCATCAATGACGCGTACGAAACGTCAACCCCAAGTCAAATTCGTGCATTGTTTGGCATCATTTTAACAACTTGCTCTCCATCAGCTCCTACAGAGTTATGGGAAAAATATAAGTCAAAAATGTCCGAAGATATACTCCATCGAAAACAGTTAGAGACGTCAGATATGACTTTTGATTTTACATCAGAAATTTATAACTACACTTTAGTTATTATAGAAGATTTGTGCGTACGTATGGCACACAAACCTCTTCAGGATTTGGGAATGCCTTCACCTAACCGTATCCCTGCTGTTTCGACATGTGTAGAATTGGATCGTGAACAAAGTTACAGTACGAGTGATCTATTGTCGTATGTACAAAATAACATTTCCAAGTTAACGTCGGAACAAAAAGACATTTATGATACGATAATGCATTGTGTCGATAACAACGTTGGAGAAATTTTCTTTTTGGATGCGCCAGGAGGTACTGGTAAAACATTTGTGATAAAACTGATTCTGACATCAATTCGATCAAAAAATGATATAGCGTTGGCAATTGCGTCGTCCGGAATAGCCGCAACATTGCTGCCTGGTGGAAGAACTGCTCATTCCGCTTTGAAATTGCCTCTGAATTTGCATTCTACAGAAACTCCCACGTGCAAAATTTCCAAATCATCTGGGATGGGTAAGGTATTGCAGCAATGCAAACTTATTATTTGGGATGAGTCCACAATGGCACACAAAAAATCGCTCGAGGCTCTGGATCAATGCTTGAAAGATTTGAGAGGGAAGTCAAAACCCTTTGGCAGCACATTAATATTGCTTGCGGGAGATTTCAGGCAAACATTACCTATAATACCTAGATCAACTCCTGCAGACGAAATGAATGCTTGCCTGAAAAATTCTAATTTATGGGCACACGTAAAAATATTAAAATTAACTACAAATATGCGTGTCCGATTGCAAAACGATGACTCTGGTCAAATATTTTCAGATCAATTGCTGACAATTGGAAACGGAAAGCTCCCAGTAGACTCAATTTCAGGACGTATACAACTACCTGCTGATGTGACGTCCAAAAATGAATTGATTGAAAAAGTATTTCCGAATATTCTAAAAAATTATAAAAATAATAAATGGCTAAGTGAAAGAGCGATTCTCGCACCCAAAAATATAGACGTCCACGAAATCAACAATATTGTTTTGACCAAGATTCGAGACCAGGCAGTCCTTTAGAAGTCAGTCGACACAGTTTTGGAACCAAATGAAGCGGTTAATTATCCATCTGAATTTTTAAATTCCATAGATCCTTCAGGGTTTCCACCACACGTGCTACAACTAAAAATAGGCGTACCAATAATACTTTTAAGAAATATCAACCCACCAAAGTTTTGCAATGGCACGCAACTTGCCGTAAAAAAAAAAAAAATGGAAAACCTAATAGAGGCCACAATCTTGACAGGGCCTTATGAGGGTGAGGCTGTTCTTATTCCTCGCATTCCCATGATTCCAACGGATCTGCTTTTTCAATTTAAAAGATTGCAATTCCCAATTCGATTAGTATTTGCAATCACCATTAACAAAGCTCAAGGTCAATCATTGGAAAAATGTGGTATAGATCTTAATACTGATTGTTTTTCCCATGGACAATTGTACGTTGCATGTTCGAGGGTCGGTAAACCTGACAATGTATTTATATGCAGCGACAATTGGACAGCGAAGAATGTTGTATATTCGCAAGTTTTACGCAGTTAATTTGTATTGTATCTATCTATCTATCTATCTATCTATATAAAAACGAGTTGTGTGGATGCATGTTTGTTTGTTTGTAAAAAGAGCGTTTTCATATGACGTCATTATTAGTACATACGGCTTTGTATATGCACAGACAATGGGAAAGCCAAGCATGTTGTTTATTCGCAATTTTTACGTAGTTTGAAACACATATTTAAATCTATCTATATTCACAGGTGGGACACAGGGACACAACTACAATGGCGCATAACTAATATGGCGCGTAACGACTTACGCGCGCGGGGGGGCTTGGGGGGCGCGAAGCGCCCCACCAACTAGGTGTTGGGGTGGCGCGAAGCGCCACCCCAACAGCTAGTATATATATATATATATATATATATATGTGTGGTTCTCCAGTTACTTTTGACTATTAAAAAGTGCAGTAGTCCTTTCAATTTCCAATCGAATGAGCCCTTTCCAAAATTTCTATGACAACTCCTTCGATACAAAGTACCCTGGTCTAAAAAAATAAGAAACTTTTGCTCACAACACACTTTACTTTGGCAGCGCTATTGCACTGCACATGGTAAAACCATCTACCGAAGCTTTCTTAACATTTGATTAGAAGTGAGTAAAGAGTATTTCAGCCTTGATGCCCTTGCTTCACAACTTGTGCCAGTTTTCAGTTTCCGTTATAAATGAAGAATCTTTGTTTCTGTTTTCGCAGCCAGGTCCAGTTCAAAACAACGAACCAACAAAGCAGTGGGCTAAATCTTTCTCGACACTACGCTCTAGGTGCGGGTACTCGTTTTACCCGTTTCTAACAAACCACAACTGGTGTTTGAAACTCTGGGGTCGGATTTCCTTATTTTTTTGGAAATTTACTTTTATCTGAAGTGGTCCTAGTTTGATAAGCTTCAACTTTTCTAAGTTTTTTTTTTTTTTAGGCCGGGATTGTGATTGACTCTTGCGATTCCAGCTTGCTTTAAACTTTAGGCTTCAGATTTTACTCCTTCTATTCTTGACACATGCTGAGAAATGAATTTCTCTGACTGACTAATAAGCCTAGTTCCATATTCGCTGATTGATCGCCTCATTTCTAGCACTTGTATTACAATGTCTGATTCGCTTGTAATGGAATCCAACTTAACTGCAAGTTTCAGTTTCTTCGGTACAGCCAATAATGCAATAATTAGAGCGAATAGATTGCTCATTCCCAATGTTTCTTCGTGATCACTTTCCGAACAGCAAACTTCTTCCAAGGTTTTTTTTTCTTTCACAACATTTCATATTGCCAGACCTTAGAGGATAAGTAACTTCGATTTTCAAGCCACATCTTCTTTTATTCACACTTCGATATTTGTCAAGGATAGACCAAGACAAACTTTCTAAAGTGATGTCTGGAATGTTACTTCGATTTCACCACAGTTGTTTTTCTGTATTTATTTCAGGTATTCGAAAAAATTGAAAAGTTTGAAATGAATTCAAAAACTTTTATATGAAAACCTAACCATGATTCATTAAACTTGCAAGGCAATCTCAAAATTATATTCTTTTTTGTTTCTTGCAGTCAATTTGATATTCCTTAGTTTAGTTCAGTTCAGTTCCATGTTTAAAGCATACCTCGAAAGAAAAAAGAGCAAGAACCCCAACAGTAGAGAGCAAGCTCAAACGTGTAGAGATTAGAGATCTGCTGAATAGTAATAACGCTATTTTGTATATATATATATATATATATATAAATATATATATATATATATATATATATATATATATATATATATATATATATATATATATATATATATATATATATATATATATATATATATATATATATATATATCATTTGTTATAATTCATATATATGGTATATATATGTTTAGTTATAATTCATTATCCTTAAAACTCACACGATTCCAATACTCCAATCCTATAAGAAAGGCCTCTTACTAAGACTGTCCTCTAACTCACAAAAACACAATTAAATTAGGTAAAAATACAAAAAGTTTTAATATTAAAAGAACATGTTCACCGCCCTTCTGCATAAGTCATCTTTTTATCATATATAGTTAAAAATTAAATAATATAATTATATAAAAAATAATTGAATATAATTAAATTACTAACCTTTAACAAACTGACGCTCGCTGATCAAATTGTCCCCTTAAAATTGAGATTCTACCCAGAATGTGGGAATCTATCATATCAGATCGTGTACTATCAACTAGGGCATCTGCTGAAGTTTCTTGATAAACATCTTTGGTAGTGTCAGAATGTGAAAAACCAGGTGTCTGTGATTTCGAAGCACTAAAACAAGAGGCAGAAGACAGAATTGAAGATACTGAAGACAGACTAAGCTTTCTGTTGACTTAAACTGCATTAAGCTATATTGCTGTTCGACATGAATTTCGCTCGTGACAGGGCCTTTAACAATTTTCTTTGAGCTTTCTAAGTGTAACCATTTTGGAATATCAAATATAGAGATCTTTTGCACAATATTCGGCCTAATCTTCGCTTTAGCACCGTTTTACAATTCCTCACTATGATGCTTTAGGTTGTGAATAGTTCGTAAATCAGAGTCAAATTCGTAATGCCTTTCATCATTCTTTTTTTAAAACAAACTTCACACACAAGCTTTATTCTACTTTTGGATCTGTTTCTTTGTTCTGCAGATATTTCATGTACTGATGATCTAAGCAAATAAAGCGTCCTTTTTTGTTCAAATGTAGAATCGCATTAATTAAAATTGAAATTCCAAGATCACTGAGAAACTTGTTTCCCTGTAAACTTTCCTCATTCTTGAAAAATTGTCGATTTCGAAATGGCCATGTATTACAGAATTTTCTTTTGGAGTAGGAGTACAACCCAGGTTACTGGGCTTCCAGTATTCTTTCTTTTTTTTGTTAAGCAAAGTCTTAAAATAAGTATAGTTCACAAAGCAGCAAAATTTTCATTTAGAATTAAAAATTGTTTCTTTTCCTCGCAGTTTTAATTCTTCATACCCTCGGTTATTTGAGTTGTCATAGGGCTTTTGAGAATAAGCGGAAGAGGTCTAGTTCTAAATAAGCTTAGTTTAACCTTGCCAGCTGTTTCCGATATTTTGAAAATAAACAACAATATTTCCCAACATGGTTCTTTTCAGTAGAGAACAACCGAGGCGTAGTCCCTGCTAACCAACGCTTTGGAAAATGTCAAGTTTTGTAAGGCCCCACCTGACAAGTCCTTTTCTAGGTGGCGAATTGGTTTCTCTTAACTTCGTGCAATTGGAGCAGTCAATTTCATCGTCTATTCCCGACGGAAGTCTTTTATTACATAGTAGTGGGCCAAAAAAGAATTGAGCTTTTGTTGACTTTGTGCAGATGAAGCAGTGAATTTCGTAGTCTTTCGTCCGACGGAAGTCTAACGACATTAGGTTGGACCGATTATATATAAAGTCTCATAAGGCTTAGGTAAACAAGTCGTTTTCTAAAGGGGGCAATTGGTTTTTGTCAGCTTTCCGCAGACAAAACAGCGAATTTTGTTGTTCTTCGGCCGACAAAAGTATTTGATGACATTGCATTAGACCGAGAAAATACCAAGTTTTGTAGGATCCCGGTCGATTAGTTGATTTTAGGTGGTCAATAGGTTTCCGTCGACTTCGCGCACATGAAGTCGTAAGTTTCGTCGGGCTTCGTCCTACGAAATTCCTTCCAGAAACTTCACTTAGTGCCAAAAGATAGCTAGCCTTAGGACTTTCAGCTTAAAACCCTAAGCCGTTGCTAGGATATTACTAATGCACCACTTTAATAACCCACATGCACATAGTGTGAGCATGAAAATTTCCCCGAAAATTTCTCCTTAATATTCTTAGCCTTAGTAGTAGCATTAGTGGTAGTAGTAGTAGTTGTAGTAGTAGTAGTAGTAGTATGCATATAGTACCTTTTGGTTGGTTCAACATCTTCCTCATTATACACTCAAGTTAGCGACAGCAGTATAGTAGTAGCAGTATGCACAGAGTAGTGTAGTCGAAATAGACTTTCAACAAATTGCAACAAAAATGATTTTAATTTTATTCAATATAGAAAAAGGAGCTTAATGATCGAATCAAAATAGGTATCGCGACCCCGGGGAGAAACAGGTCAAATTTGCCCTTTAAGTACAGAGGAGGGGGAAAAAGCTAAAAAGTTGATTTCTTAAAAATGAATAGAAAGGGATATCTTCTATGGGATCATTGAGGTTGCAGAAAAAAGTGAACGTAAAAGGGTCCATCCCCAGTATCACAGAGATATTTTTGCAAATTCACCGTTAGAGTTTGAAGGGATAGGGGTAACCCCAAAATTCAACAAAATATTCATTTTTACTGAGCAAGGACTCCTTTTTAGGGTATTCTTGACCGTAGATAATGAAAAAGGAAAACAAAGAGACTTATAACCAGCAAACATCTGCAATTACAATCTCATGGAATATAAATTACGTGCTTCTGTAGAACCGGCTACCCTTTACTGAAGTCCTGATTAAAGAAAATTCTTTTTTAAAAAATGAATAGACGGAACTTAAACCTAGAAAATAACTTAATTGAATACCCTGCCTAAGAGAAAAAAATCCAAGGCTTTAAGACACATAAAGTGTGGCTCATTTAATAATATAGCAAAATCAATTAATACGAAGATTAGGGAATGAACTAAATAACTTTGATTTCAATTATTTTCACCTCGTCAAACATAAAAAGAAAAAATCTTTCAAAAATTATTTGCACTATAGGTAATTTCATCGCCTTCATGGTTCTGTAAAGGTCATGGTTCCATAGCATTCTGGCAGGAGATCCCTCTGCATGATTTGTACGCTATACAGCAATCCAGACCCAACTTCATGCATTAGCATCTTTCTGAGTCACAGGCGTTTGGCTTACAGGAGTACTTCATAACTTTCAAAAGCTGCAATTGAGCCGGAGATCAATAATCATCAGAACCAAGACGGTTTCTTTACACCTGAATCCCCGCTGAAGAGGGATGAGACTACTATTTCCACACCAAATCCGAACCTGATGATAGACATGCAGCGAGTGAAACTTTGCTGATGCACCTGTGGGTGGCAAGTCTCGAAGATGAACACATTTTGAGAATGTTAAGACCTGGTTTTGGAAGATATGATATCAATCTGATTTTATATCTTCATCACTCTTGTATCCATATAAGGACAGTAAAACATGTTTTCTATCATTAACTATCTCTTCCTTTGTGCTTGGCTTCAGAAAAACCAGAAAACTTCTTTGCAACGCCTCGTTTTCCTTAAGCATGCATATAGCTTTTCTGTTTCCAACACAGTGTAATTGGAAGTGGTGTCACAGAAAAGCCCTGCCTGGCAGAAAAGTGTGGAATTGCTGAGTTCTATTCCCAAGTAGATTTCATCATGTTTAAGTCCCATGTAACACTTACACTACCTTGTTTCGCTTCTGAAGAATAATGTATCTTGTTGAGATCGCATATGACATGAAATAATAAAACAAAGAGTTAGTCAGTAACATCACCATCTAGCACAGCAGGAGGAACATTAGACTTCTCAGCAGCAGTTTTAACCATCTTCACACCCGTGTTGCTTTCTCTTGGAATATTTCGATCCCCCTTTCACGTTAGCTTTCACCGAGCATGTGGATGAACCTCGCCTTATTTTTTTATGCAAATTCATGGGTATTGGAATTTATGTATATGCACTAAACAGCGCTTCTCTTCCGCTAAACTCCACGCGTCTGTTTTGTCTCTGGTCTTCTGTTACGGGTCCTCCGTCGATCCGTCATAACCACTGTAGGTTGTGGGTACCACGTTCCGATAGATGCCAACTACTGGTCGAATATAATTGAAAAGCTGGTTCCAATCTTCCACCGAAGTCTATGAAGACGAGATCCACCATCCACAACGTAACGATGGGGTCGTAGTAGTTATTTGAGAACAGATGATTTATATTTCTACAAGCTTCAAATAAAGCTTTCACAAGATCAGACTTGTTTGATCTCCTCATGAGGTCATCTTCGTCAAAGAATGACGAAGGAATAGCACATGGTTCATGTTTGAAGCAATCTCTTTCTGGTGTGATTAAACATTTTGCAACAACCTAGAACCTCCAGAAGATTAGGCTAGGATCTATGTGCTTGATGTCCAATACGCAAGCTCTCATGGCTGTCATGAGGGCTGCTTGTGATTTCTTTCTGAAAACATAATCCTTTACTGACTTGTCGACCATAAAATCAAGAGTTACTATTCCCGCTTTTAGAGCTTCTTCTGTGTTTGATTCTAAGGGAGCCATTACTCTATTCACTATATTTTTGTGTCCTTCACAATCTTTGAGTATGACTTTTCAAGCATTTTTATGACTTCGTGGTCTGTTTTTTTTTGTCTTGGGAGCTCCATCTCGTTTTGTTATTCGCTAGTCCAATATTTCTTTCCACCCTTGGGAAGAAGACAAACATGCGTCCGGGATATTTCTAAGTTACTGAAAACATTGAAAAGGGTTACAATGAGCATGATACAACATTACTTCATCAGGTCAGCAGAAAATACGTCCACCATAGTGTGTAGATAAACATGAGTTACATTTCGCAATATTTAACATTTTGGTATTTTTTGTTTTATAAATAAATAATTGATTTAATATAAAATATTTAATATAAGTACATTATATTTAACATTTCATATTTAATATAAGTACCGAGACAAAGTAATCAAACGTACAATGTAAAAATTAAGTTTTATCAGAAAATAGTATAACCTAGGGGATAAATACTTATTGTACGAGAAACTTTGGGAAAACATTGAAAGGGGCCATAATATAACTGATGTAGCCTATTAAGACTTGCATCAGCGGAAAAAAAAATCAACTTGAATTGAAAGAAAAGCATTGATATCATTTCGAAATACATAAAATCCTATTATAGTATGCTTTATTCATACATATACGAGAGAGGATGACTATGGCTGATCGCAGCCGAATATTTCGCAATATCTAGCATTTTGGTATTTTTTGTTTTATAAATAAGTATAAGCATATGAGACAAAGTAATCAAACATACAATGTAAAAATTAAGTTTTATCAGAAAAAAAAACTATAAACTAGGGGATAGTACCTATTGTACGAGAAACTTTGGAAAAACGTTGAAAGGGGCCATAACGTAACTGATGTATTAGGATTTGCATCAGCGGAAGAAAATCAACTTGAATCGAAAGAAAAGGATTGATATCATTTCGAAACATATAAAATCCTATTATAGTATGTTTTATCCATACGCACACGAGAGAGGATGACTATGGCTGATCTTGCTTTACAGCATAAGGAAATTGGTTCCCTTTTTAACCGAAAGTAAGGAGCAGCAGTAAAAAATAGAACGATCAGAAATTATTACAAATATGAAGGAGGTTGCCTCCTCCTAAACACCTCGCTCTTCACGCTAAAATTTTTGGCACTTTAAAAAAGCTACTTATTGTTCTAATTAAACGACCCTTGTGTTTCAGAAGTCTTTTTTATTGAATTGGGACTAAATTGGAAACCTTAGCGTAAAGAGTGAGGTGTTGAGGAGGAGGCAACCCCTTATATACGTAGTAATTTCTTTCATGTTTATTTTTTATTCTGCTCCTTAATTTCGGTTGGAAAAATTGGCTTTTTTTATTTATTTTCTGATCGTTTTTCAATAACGCTAGGTTTGCTGACCCCAACTTCACAGTAAAATCCCCCTCTCCAAGAAATATCCTCCGGACAATTCAATCCTGGTGAAAATGTACCCTAGACAATTCCACGCGTAAAATTGAATCGGTAAAGAGACAGCAAGACATATAAAGAAATTTCAAACAGGAAATCTGGCAAATTTACCCACAGGAAAGTTTTCCCTGAAAAGTTCACCCCCTGGTAACTTCTGTTTCCGTGGATATTTTTCCCCGTCCAAATTCCCCAGCAGTAAACTAGTCCTCCCCTACCCACACGAAAAATGTGTGCATACTTCTCAATAACAAATCAAATAGTTCGTGGTAACGAACTGTAGTAAGGAGCGATCCAGCTCAATAGTAACCGAAAATCTAAAAAATGGAATTTTGATACCATTAGTTACATCAAAAGAATCGCTTTTCATGCTGATTCTAGTTATATAAGTTTAATAAAGTTTAGTTTTACCCATCAGAAGTTACGAGTCTCAGAAAATATGCCTTATTTTAAATAATAGGGCGAATAACCCTTAAACGTCAATGAATCTTAACGAAAATCACACCATCAGATTCAGGATATCAGAGAGTTCTATTGTAGAAGTTTTAAGCTCCATTCTAAAAAAAGAGGAATTTTGTTGTTTTTTTCCAGAAGGCAGATTACAGATGCGTGTTTATTTGTTTTTTTTTTGTTTTTTTCTTTTCCCCAGGGGTGATCGTATCGACCCGGTGGTCCTAGAATGTCGCAAGAGTACTCATTCTAACAGCAATTAAAAGCTCTAGTGCCCATTTTAAGTGACCAAAAAATGGACAGCACCTAGGCCCCTCCCACGCTCGTTTTTTCCGGAAGTCACTGGATCAAAATTTTGAGGTAGTAATTTTGTTCAGCATAGTCGAAAAATCTAGTAATTATGTCTCTTGGGACGGCTTAATCCCCCAAAGTCCCCAGGCGAGGGGCTTCAAGTTATAAACTTGGACCATTGTTTACATATAGTAATGGTTATTTGGACGTGTGCAGTCGTTTTCAGGGGGAATTTTTTACGTTAAAGGGGGGCCGGGTGGAGGAGGCTACATGAAAGGATCTTTCTAAGGAGGACTTTACCATGAGGGAAGAAAATCAAACAGTTTGTGGTAACGAACTGTAGTAAGGAGCGACCCCGCTCAATATTAACCGAAACTCTAAAAAACGGAATTTTAATACGATTAGTTACATCAAAAAATCGCATTTTATGTTGATTTTAATTATATAAGTTTCATCAAGTTTAGTCTTATCCATCGAAAGTTATGAACCTGAGAAAATTTGCTTTATTTTAGAAAATAGGGGAAAACACCCCCTAAAAGTAATTGGATCTTAAAGAAAATCACACCATCAAATTCAGCTTATCACAGAACCCAAATGTAGAAGTTTCAAGCTCCTATCTACAAAAATATGGAATTTTGTAATCTTTGCCAGAAGAAAGATCACGGATGTCTGTTTATTTGTTTTTTTTTTCCTGGGTGATCGTATCGACCCAGATATCCTAAAATGTCGCTCTAGGATTCATTCTAACGAAATTTAAAAGTTCAGGTGTCCTTTTTAAGTGATCAAAAAATCGAAGGGCACCTAGGCCCCCTCCCACGCTAATTTTTTCCCAAAGTCACTGGATCAAAATTCTGAGATAGCAATCATGTTCAGCATAGTCGAGAAACATAATAATTATGTCTTTCAGGACGACTTAATCCCCCACAGTCCCTGGGGGAGGGGCTGCAAGTTACAGACTTTGACCATTGTTTACCCATAGAAATGGTTCTTGGGAAGTGTACAGACGTTTTCAGGGGGACCCTTTCGTGTTGAAGGGGTTGAGGGGTTAGGAGGGAGGATGTTTCCATGGAGGAATTTATCATGAGGGAAGAGAACTTCCATGAAGGGGCAGCAGGATTTTCTAACATTATTGAACAAAAAGAATGAGAAAATAAATAAATAAAATTCAATTGGAAGTAAGGAGCAGTATTACAATCTAAAAAGAACAGAAATTACTGCGTAAATAAGGAGGTTCCTCTCCTCCACAATGCTTCAATTTTCAAGTTAAGCATTTTTAGTAATTTCAACTATTTATTCTACGGCCTTTGGGATTCAGGGGTCATTCTTAAAGAATTAGGACAAAATTCAAAATTTAGCGTAAAGAGCGAGGTATTGACTAGGGGGCACACCCCCTCATATACGTAATAAAAATATACAAATATAGAAGTTGGTTACGTAAGTTAATTCTTAAGTTACGTATATTTATTACTAATAAAAACGTTCATAAAAAATAAAAAGTTCTAGCTGCCTTTTTAAATAACCAAAAACCGGAGGGCAGCTTGGCCTCCTCCCCCACCCCCTTTTTTGCATCAAAATCTTCTGATCAAGACTATGAGAAAGCCATTTAGCCGAAAAACAAATTAATATTCAAATCTCGTTTTAATTATCTGCGGTGATCCAAAATCAAAACATGCATTAATCAAAAACGTTCAGAAATTAAATAAAAAAAACAAGTTTTTTAAGCGCAAGTAAGGAGCGACACTAAAACTTAAAACGAACAGAAATTATTCAGTATTTGGAAGGGGCTGTCCCCCCTCCCCAACGTCTTGCTCTTTGCGCCAAAGTTTGTCACTTTGTCACAACTCTACTTTTTAAAACAATAAAAAAAACTTTAGCGTAAAGAATGAGACTTTGAGGAGGGGACAACCCCTTTCATATACAGAATAATTTCTATTCGTTTTAAGTTTTAATGTCACTCCTTGCTTGCAGTTAAAAAACTTGTTTTTTAACTTTCCTCCAGGGGCTGTAGGGGATCATGTTGTCTCGGAAGACACAGTTATTAGGCTTTTCAGCTATGCTGTACAAAATAGTTATCTCAGAAATTTGATCGGACGATTTTGGGGAAGAATTGGCATGGGAGGGGGCCTAGTTGCCCTCCAATTTTTGGTCCCTTAAAAAGGGAACTAAAACTTTTCATTTTCGTTAGAATGGGCCCTATCCCGACGTTCTAGACGCACAGGGTCGATACGATCACTCATGGGGAAAAAATTAATGAACACCCATCCGTGATTTTTCATCTTTCAAAAATTGCAAAATTCTACATTTTTGTAGATAGGAGCTTGAAACCTCTACAGTAGGTTTTTTTTTTGATACGCTGAATCTGATATTGTAATTTTCATTAAAATTCTATGACTCCTAGGGGGTCTTCCCCCTTTTTTGAAAACCAGGCAAATTTTCTCAGGCTCTTAGCTATTAATGGGTATAACTAAACTTAATGAAACTTATATATTTGGAATCAGCATAATAAGAATTTTTTTATATATCTATTGGTATCACTGTTTTGTTTTATAGAGTTTTGGTTACTGTTGACCCGGGTCACACTTTACTTACAGCTCGTTACCAAGAACTGTTTGATAGCTGAGGAAAATCTTGAAAAACGTTACAAGAAGCTGTTGCATTGAACCAGTGGAAGAAATATTTACTTCAATGTAAATATTTCTTATGTTAAATTGCAATATAAAAGATACAATTATAATAAATTTTATAAATTCATACATATAAAATGATTATTATTACCAGGCCCGGATTTAACAATAAGCTCACTAACCCCGGGTATAAGGGCGCAAAATGCCAGGGGGTGCAATAAATTATCACTGAGTGATTTTTTCTTTACAAAAACTGGACTTCTGCGATTAATCATGGAAGTGTCAGGTGCACTCCGCAGCAGCACTGGCTATTCGCAGAAAAGAGATTTTAGAACAACACAGTAATTCCGCGGCCACTTATCAACAGATAGATGCCTCCCAAGAATGATAGCTGCGAGTTTGGTATCACCTCTCTCTTTTATTACTTTTAGCTCATCAGTTGTGTTCTGTTCAGTGCTTCCACTATCTCCGGATTCCAAGGATTTCCCTGAAAATCTCGCAAGAATTGAGCGGCCAAAACACTTGCGCGTAGACCGGTTAAAGCTTTGAACCCAGCCCTAACTTTTACTGTACTCTATGTACAATATAACCAAATGTGTTAAAACATATAATATGCAGAAAAGCATGAACTGTAATTCAGAACTTTAAAATCTTATTGTACTGCTTTTTATACTTACATAGATGACAGCACTTAGTGTGCAGCATAAGCTATTGCGTTCAAATATACGATGTGTTTATAAAAAGGTAAACAAACCTCTTACGGTAAAGGCTGAGGAAAAAAAAATGAAAGAGCTTATTATGAATTTTCTGCAAGAGAAACCTAAATAATATTTCTAAATATATAAACTCTCTTTACAATATGAATTATACAAACTTAAATGTTTGGCGATTACTATAACTGCAGGTAATGTATACCCTAAGTAGATGTGTTTGTTCAAACTTAAAGGTGTTTATCAAATAATAAACGCACCTCTTACGGTAAAAACTGTGGAAAAAACTGAAAGAGATTTCAATGGAGGTGCTACAACAAAGAGTTTTAATAACATTTTGAAATACAAGAAATGCCATTAAGATCATATTACTGAATTGCGGTTTCAGTCTTGTTACGACAAACTTCAATGCTAAACCGTGCCAATTCAGTTTTATCACCTACTATTTTGCTTAATCTTTATCTTGCTTTCATTTTTCCTTACTTTTCTAATTGCTGCTCTGTTTGGGGAAATACCAACAAATATACACTTCACTCTCTCCAGAGAGCCCAGAACAGAGCATCAAAGGCTGCTTTTCACATTCCTCGACTATACCCATCTACTGACCTTTATGCAGATACAGGTCTTGATACACTTGATACCATTATTGCCAAAAATAATCATCCCCTAGCCTTTACAGTTTTCAATGTTCTGTTACCTGAAGTTCTCCAGCAGTACTTTCTCAGGTCGTCGTCTTCAAGTAGGTACCCTTTATCGCTACGTGGTCTTTCTCGAAAGTAATCTGCTCCAAAGTGTTCTTCCGCAGCTGTTAAGAAATCCCCGATTTACTGTTCTATTTCTTTATGGAATTCATACACTGCGTTCTATTTACTGACGTTTTTTCCATGAATGGAATTAATTTAATAGATATTTGAATTCAATTGCGACACCACTTTGATTAAGGGAGGTTACGACTATTTTGGTGCCCATATAAACAAGAAGAAACATGCAAAATTATACGAGATTCTATTAGGATCTATTTTCCGCAAGGTGATTGTTTACAATAGTCCACTCCATTAGTAAATAAGCGAATCCTGTAACTAAAAATTTGAATGGCATTTTGATATTACGATATATTTTATATACACATACATTTGAGACGAGTGTGACTTGGATCAGATGCACAGAATAAGTACGTATTTCCTCACACACCATGAACGAAAAAAGCAGAGAAAAAACTGTCCATTTAAATACTTTTGCTTACGCTGTACATTGCATGCACTCACAGTATATACATGTATATATATATATATATATATATATATATATATATATATATATATATATATATATATATATATATATATATATATATGTATACATGTATACATATACTAGGATACATATAAATATAAATATATACATATACATATACATGTATATACATCATAGTAATAACTGTATGGGAACTTTCAAACAATTTGTGGTAACAAACTATAGGAAAGGAGTGATTCGGTCCAGTAGTCACCAAAACTAAAAAATATTAACTTTTGATAACCATAGTTGTATCAAAAGAATTGGCTTTTTATACTGACTCCAAATATATAAAGTTCATTAAGTTTAATGTTACCCATAAAAAGGAACAAGCCTGAGGAACGAAATAGGAACGAAAACTTGCCCGATTTTTGGAAAAGGGGGTAAACACCCCAAAAACGTCAAACGATCTTAGTGAAAATCACGGCATCAGATCCAGCATATTAGAGAACCCTGCTGTAGAACTTTCCACCTCCTATCCACAAAAAATGTGTTTGTTTCTTTTTTGGTAGAATTAAGATAACATTTGGGTATTTATTTGTTTGTTTGTTTTTTCCCAGGGGTGATTGTATCGAAGCAATGGTCCTAGAAGATCAGGAAAGAGCTCATTCGAAAAAAAAACAAAAGTTTTAGTGCCCTTTTTAAGTAACCAAAAGATTTGACGGCACCTAGCTCTCCTCTTTCTCCGAAGACATCCGAACCAAATTTTAGGATATTCATATAATTCAGCATAAAAGGTCGTATAACTCTAATTTTGGCGATGACAAGACCCTCCAGAGTCCTTGGATAAAGAGCTATATGTTACGCAACTTGCCCATATTGTTTGCACATAGTATTTGCTATTGGGAAATAAATGGAGAATTTTCGGGGTAGTTTTCTGTAGGGATGGGCTGAGATTTTCCATGGGGAGGACTCTAAGTACAGAGAAAAGTTTCTAAGGGTAGGCTACTTTCTAGGAGGAATTTTTCCCCGAATTTTTTTTCTTTTTTTTTCCAGAATTTCTTTTTCGAGGAGGATGGAGATTTCCTAGTCTGATTTGAAGGACAGTCAGAAATTAAATTTTAAAAACCAAGTTGTTTGAACTGAAAGTATGGAGCAATATCAAAAATTAAAACGAACAGAAATTCTTCTGTTTCCCCTTCCTCGCTATTTATGCTAAAGTTTGACTTTTTGTCTTGATTCTTTAGGTAAGAGTACTCAAATACAGGGGCTATTGATTTCGAATGAGAAGTCTTTTAAAGAGCTTTAAGACTTTAAAATAAACAGTGGGGATTGAGGAAGGGAAAGCCCCCTATTATAAAAAATAATTTCCATTCGTTTAAAGGTTTGACGTCCTTACTTTCAGCAAAAAAAACTTGTTTTCTTTTTAGTTGTATTCATTAAAACTATCCTGGAACACTTATTTTGATTGTTCAGCTATCGCTGATACCTCCTTTCTTTTCCTCGTAACTTTACTAACGAAAATCGGATAGTTCAGTGACTAAGTAAACTATATATCTATATTTGTTATTGAAAATTATCCCTAAACCTCAATATTCCCCAAATTTGGAGAATAATAGGTAAAATAATAAGTAAAAGAGGTCTTGAGTTTATGTACTCCTATGTACACAAATAGATTTATTAGTAAACTAATGCACGAGCGAAGGAATATTTTGAGATTTTTTTTTTAACACTATTGATAATAGAGGATTGACTTATTTGGCATATAAAATATAAAACCTCTGCCTCTTGCACACTAGACAGGTGCTTTGCCGTGTAAGCCAAGGTCACAGGTCCTCTCGGACATCCATTTACGTGTAAGCTTCTAGCCTCGCTAGCAGACTCTCTATAACCGGTTTTATATAGTATATATCATATAATTGTTTGCATATTATCGATAAAAAAAGGCCTTATTCAATAAATTACTCGCAATGCACTTATTTATAGGGTATGTTGCTGCATTATTTTTTTTTGTAAAACTACCGAAAATTATGGGCCTTATGGCTCTTTGTCACCATCAGGAGCTTAAATTCATGGATATCTACATGAATTTCGGCAAAGCCCAATGCTCCCTGAAGCTTTGTCCACAAAGCCGTTCCGAGATATTGCACATGCGGTATTGACCCTCTGGCTACGCGCAGCGTCTTTTGGCTTACCTTCCATTTCAACCGTGAATTGATTCTCTAGTGCTATTGGCACGTACAGTTCCAAAGTGTACATGTGGACCAAATACTAGGGCATAATAAATGGGATTCGTAGTCCTAATTAATTTAAATAAAAATGTTTTTAAACGGTAAAACTATAAGCCAACTTAGTTTTTGAAATAATTTTAGTTGAGGAAAAAGATGCTCTGGAAGATAACATCCCAATGGAAGAGGAAGCGAACGATGGAAGGAGAATGGAACCCATAGAATCCAGTATATTAGAGAAAGACGCTCACCTCGAATCAGATAGTCAAGCTTTTCAAAACACTTTGAGTAAGTACAGTCATTTTAGTTAATACTCGTTACTTGAATAAATTTTTCATAAGAAATGTGACAGGAAATTCTTTTAAAATTCTAAATGACAGATTTGTTTTAATTGAACTTTATTTTTTAAAAAGCTTAGTCGTTTATTGTAGACTATGAGTCACATTATTCAATTAATACACATGCCGTTAATCTAATACTAGTTAATCTAATATTAGATCTAATCTAATATTATATTAATCTAATTAAATCTAATCTAATTAATGTTAATCTAATATTATAATATTATTAACATAAATCCTAGAAATATTCGGACAGCAATAAAATCGAGCATCTCTTCGTCTGCAGGAATTTATAAGGCGATGTGTCACACAACACTTTGCACGAGAACAAAAAAAAGACAATCTCTTTCGTTTTTTTTGGCTCGTATTAAAGTTATTTTCCACAGAACATGCGATTTGATGACAGGCCTACAGCTACAACTTGTACCAGAAAGAAGATAATGCTAATATTCGAAATTGCTGTTTTTTTTTCAAAAGCGCAACCACAGCTAGAACTCACCATAGCTCATTACTATTCCTGAACTTATGGAAATGAATCTAAATAAACATAAAAAAGCCAGAATCATAAAATATGCAACCTAAATCTATAGCCATATCGTAAGGGCCAAATTCAGAGCATTTAGAAAACTTGCGAAGCAAAACATGCTAGTTTAGCATTAGTTCCAAGAATAAAAGCCACCTAAATGTAGCAGACGTAACGTTTATATGAGTTGGCGGACAAGGTCGGGAATTCATTTTTAGTTCATCGTTGAGAGATACAGCATTTGTGACCCTACTATCGTTCAGTTGACAAAGGTTCATGTAACGTTCCCTTCGGGGGCAAAGCGCTATCATCCACAAAAGGGATTGTTCTCATAAAACGGGGATAATCGCTTTCCTAATGTATACAATGCATACTAGTTTTGGCAGTTTCGTATTTGAAACAAAAAATTGGAGGAATTTTAACTTGGTCTACATCTTGATATATATATATATATATATATATATATATATATATATATATATATATATATATATATATATATATATATATATATATATATATATATATATATATATGCATACTGTTTGATTTATATATATATATATATATATATATATATATATATATATATATATATATATATATATATATATATATATATAAATCAAAGAGTATGTATATATATATATATATATATATATATATATATATATATATATATATATATATATATATATATATATATATATATATATATATATTATATATATATATATACATATATATATATAAATCAAACAGTTCGTGGTAACAACCTGTCGTAAGGAGCGACCCGGCTCAATAGTAACCGAAATTCTAAAAAACGGAATTTTGATACTAATAGTTACATCAAAAGAATCGCATTTAATGCTATAAATACTATCAGAGCTTTTTTAAATACTATCAAAAGTTACGAGCCTGAAAAAAATTACCTTATTTTAGAAAATAGAGTGGAACACCCCCCCCCTAAAAGTCACAGAATCTTAACGAAAATCACACCATAAAATTCAGGGTATCAGAGAACCTTATTGTAGAAGTTTCAAGCTCCTATCTACGAAAATGTGGAATTTTGTATTTTTAGCCAGAAGACAGGTCATGGATGCGTGTTTATTTGTTTGTTTGTTTTCCCCAAGGGTGATCGTATCGACCCAGTGGTCCAGAATGTCGCGTTCTGTATATGAAAGGGGTTGTCCCTTCCTCAACGCCTCACGCTTTACGCTAAAGTTTTTTAATTGTTTTAAAAAATAAAGTTGTGACAAAGAGTCAAACTTTAGTGTAAAGAACGGAGCCTTGAGTAGGGGACAACCCATTTCATATACGGGAAAATTCCTGTTCGTTTAAAGTTTTAATGTGGCTCCTTACTTGCAGTTAAAAAAACTTGCTTTTTTCATTTGATATAGCACCAGGAGCTTGGTGGCTTGACCGCCGGGCCCCGGCTCTCGACACGCGGTATGCTTCTATATATGAATTTTCATTGTCGCTTGTATTTTAACCGCAGACAGTTTGAGACAATTTGCTGTCTTTTCACATAACTTCTTCTCAAATATATTTGATTGGTATAGCAAGACCGATTTCTAGCAAAGATATCTACTTTTACACTTTTGTTTTTCTTTTTTAAGGTTTTTGAACTTTTGTAATCCCTTTTCGGAATATATACACATATTTTCGTAATTACCAGCCACCGGACCCAGTTACTCGGCACGTGGCAGGCTTCTATTTATGGATTCTCATTGTTGCTTGACATCTAACTGCAGACTATTTGAGACAATGTTCTGTCTTTCATACTGAAGTCTCTTCAAAATCTTTGATTTTCTAACAACGATATCTACTAAGCTCCAAACTTTGGTTTTCTTCTTTAAGGTCTTTTAATGGCTCTAATCCCTTGTTAAAATATCTACATATATTTTTGCAATTACCTGTTTTTTTGCTCTTTACGCAATTTTATATCTTTTCACACTGCATCTTTTCAAAGATGTATGACTATTAAAACAAGTCCGATTTGTAATAACGATTTCTATTAAGCTTCAAACTTTCGGTTTTCTTTTTCAAGGTTTTTGAATTTTTGTAGTCCCTTGGTAATATTTTGAAGAAGTAGCTCGGGTAATGCAAGGGCAAGCATTTGACTTTCTACCAAAAATTGTGAAAATAGTTTTTAATAGATTCGGAACAATAAAACTTGATAAACATTGGTTAAAAATACTAGAAAATGCAGTATCCAGTTTCTCAACCACCTTCTCATCATTCTTCTCAGAAATTGAAATTGCCGTATCATCTGCAAAATGCGTGTTAAGACCCGGGATTGACAAGGCGAGGTGAAGAAAACTTATGTAAATAAAAAAGGAGAGGACCTAGGATAGAGCCCTGAGGTACCCCTACCTTCGCAGACTCAGGAGCAGCTGGAGAGTAGATATTGCCTCCATTTAATTCTTACCTTCTAGTACCGGGAAAGATTTAACCAGATTCAACGCCGGTCCCCGCACACCACGATTGTCCAACTTACAAAAAAGAATATATCGGGATACTGTATCTTTTTTTAAATCAAAACATATTGTTGCTAGAACTGCTCCTTTCTACAGGCATTCATGAATATATTGGATGAGAGAAAGGATAGCGTGTAAAGTATTGTGTCCAGACCTGAAAACAAATTGGGAATTCGTAAAGAAATTAGACGATTTCAGAAAATTATAAAAACTATAGTACTTTCTCGTACACTAGTACTAGTACAGCTAGTACTTTTACTAGCTGTATATTACTTTTTCAAATATTTTAGTAAAAGCTGACAAAATATAAATAAGGCGGTAATTGAATGGGTTTTCAGGAGAGTCACGTATGTAAAGTGGGAACATGTTTGCTTCTTTAGAAGCAAAGAAAATATTCCAGTTATAAATGAAAAGATAAATTATATGGTCTAATGGTAAAAGTACTGCTGAATTTTTATCCTTTATAAATGACCTGTAGCCCATTTGTTCTGGATGAATTACCTGCATTTAGAGCACAAACTATTTTTGTTATTTCAAACTGAGAAATAGGTCCACGAAAATTGAATTACTTTGAGGAGATGGAAGGTGCGAGGAAAAATGTTTATTACTGCTTACATCAAAGTGATGCGTTACTGATGAAGCAGTTTCCTCTCCTATAATAGCAAAATAAGTATTCAAAATATCAGCTACTTCCTTAGAATGTTTAGAAGTTGAGATGTCCTCTTAACTAGGAACTTCAGGAAATTTAGAATTTTTCCTTTTTTTTATGAAATAACTAATTAAAGACCACTTTTTACGGGATTGGGACTTGGAGCTTCTTAAATTATTTATATTATAATCAGATGGGTTCTTCGACAGCTTTTTAAATAAATGATTTTTTTTCTTTACTTATTTAAAATTCTAGAAGCTATCCATGGCTTTAAAGATGATTTCCCTTTGCAAATTTTACTCGCAACAAGTGGGCAACTAGAATAAAGACATCAATTAAATTTGCTTAGAAAAATATCAGTTGGCCATTTGTATGCTCCGTGGATATAACCTCCGGTCAATCCTCCCGACCAAGATTTTCATTCAGATACTTCAATGTTATTTTATTTACTTACCGTACTTGCCGTTTCGTACTTGCCCGTGGCATTTAAAGGTAAAAACTAAATTTAAAACCAGCAGAAAATGATCCTATATATCATTTAAAATAGCAAAATTTGCCTGAACTGGCAAAGACATAAATATATTATCAATGAGTGAACCAGAACTAGGTAATGTTTCAGGAACTGACTCCCCCCCCCATGGATACACTCCTAAATGTATAGAAAGTCCATGAATAAATTTATTTACGAGAGTTAAGGTAATAGCCCCTCAGCTTTTTTATAAGATGTAAACAACAAAGGGGCTTCTATACTTGTCTGGATGGGAGGGTGTTTTTTTCTTTGGTCTACCCCGTCACTTTAACAGTGCATCGATTTGAAAAAAAAGAATCCTTTTACAGATATTTTCATTTTTTAGGTGATTCAAAGCCAGATCTTCCAGAAGACGGCCAAACATCCATTGGAATTGGCAGCACGGATAATTCATCACTTAGAGAACCAAGTATCGGATCCTTGGAGGAAGTCCTTTGAAAAAACGATAGCCATATATTAATGATGTTTTTATAAAACAAATACATATATATTATCTTATATTGGTGTACAAAATCAAGTTGAGCTGGAAAAAATGTGCGTTGAAGAATACAGTAGTTTTACATTACAGTACAGTAGTCTGAAGAATACAGTAGTTTCGACAACTCCCTTCGAAAACTCTGGAAACTTAAATATACATTTAGGCATTCAAATGCAATAAGGAAAGCTTTTTTGTTGAGACCTGGGGGTTTCTTAAGAACCAAGCACAGTCGTACGTACGGAAACTCTTTTAGGGGAATTAGAACGGCAAAATGGTATAAATTTGTATAATCCCTTAAAACCCATTTTCTCACTATTTTCTTCTTATCATTTCTAGGTCTTTGTGTAGAAGTGAATTAAATTCATTTTCTTGATATCTCATGCCTCGAGAAGGGAGACACTTAACTGAAGTTTATTTCTTACCCTTGGCTCGTACGCACGAGTTTTTTGGAAGGGGTGATGCTTCGATAGGGGATTGTCCAAAAGAGTGCTTCTTTCTAAGCATTTGTCTATTCTAAGCTATACAATTTTTGAACGTTCCACGAAATTAAAGAAAAAGAAAATATTCCCTCAGAAGAAACTAATCTCTCTCCCAAGCTACTGGATGACAAAATATAAGAGCAATTTCGAAAAAAGAATGGACGAAGGAGAGTTTAACAACCTCAAGCCTGTCCCCTAGGTACAAACATGGGTTTAATTTACTATGTGATATGTTTTTTTTTATCCTATCATTATTGCTAATTAGAAATGCGACTATCCTAGACTAAAAGATATTAGTTGCATAGCAACGGTTTTGGGAAGGAACAAGAGCTTTGCAAAGGGGATAAGAGATTAAGAGATAAAAGGGGTCTTTTATTTGTCCTCTTTTTGTAAATGGATCCCTTATCCTCCGGTACCTCTGAAGGACAAAGTGGAACGGGGTCTTTTGTTTGTTTTCACTTACAAAGCGTTCCTCAAAATGAAAACTTAAGGATAAATTTAACACAGGTTATTTTTGCAGTAGGCTAAATAACTAAAAGTTAATATACGTGAAATATAGTCAGCCAAAAGAGATAAAGTTGCTCATCATGGAATCCTTTTTTTTTATTTTACCTTTGAAATTCTATATTATTGTTTCATCCACTCTTTAATCTCCTTTTCATCTCCATTTTCAACGTTTAATTTCCTCTTTGTAGTTCTTTGATCTCCTTTTGACTTCTGTACCTTTGTTCATTTTCAATTCGTATCAATAATCTAAATCATTGTTTCAAAAAGTACCTTTAAGTTCGCTTTTTTTACTTTAGACAGAATTTCCTCAACCCTCCCCCTTCCCGCAAGCCAGGTCAATAGAACCAAGTAGCCACGTTTTTCCACGTGTTCATGTAAATTTTTTAGCCTACAAGATGGTTATTTTCCCTTCTTTTTTGCTTTAATAGCTTTCTACCTTTGAAATTATTGTTTCCCATAAACATTTGATATTTATTAAATTCCATAACAACTATTATATTATACAATAACAATATAATATATAGTACTTACAAGAATACTTAACAATAAAAACTTAATAATGTAATAAGCAAAAATTATATAATAATCATATATATTATGTTAAATTGAATTATAATGAGTTAATTAAAATGACGCACATACTACGGTAGCGGTTGAAGTAAAAAACAAAACAAAAAAACAGATGTTATTAAAAATGTTGTTTGGAAAACTTCCATCATAAAAAATATTTCTTTATAAACACCTGCGACTGTTTTCTACTTTTTGTTATTGCATCATTTCTTTTCCTTCTCTAAAAGACTATAAAGAAAAATGGTTTTCCGTACCCTTGACCTAAAAAATTAATAGTTCTGCTCCATAAATTCCCAATAAATAAATTGACACTTTTTAAATAAATCAAAAATGTGTAACTTGTTTTTTAGTTATTGCTGCTTTTCCAGGGGGTGGAAAACCTACGTAAAGTCCCCTGGGTATGCTAGAGACCCGCCACCAGAAAAACAGAATGGAAGATAGAAAAATCGGTCAGAGATGTGGCAAATCTAACATATATATATATATATATATATATATATATATATATATATATATATATATATATATATATATATATATATATATATATATATATATATACTGCAGCACCAAGCCGCCTGAGTGTTGGGGCACTTCACGCCCCCCAAGCCCCCCGCGCGCGTAAGTCGTTGCACGCCATATTAGTTACGCGCCATTGTAGTTGTGTCCCTGTGTCCCACCTGTGAATATATATATATATATATATATATATATATATATATATATATATATATATATATATATATATATATATATATATATATATATATATATATATATATATATATATATATATATATATATATATATATATATATATATATATATATATATATATATATATATATATATATATATATAATACGTAAAACATGCGAATATACAAAATTCTTCGCTGTCCCATTGTCTGTGCATATAAATAGATTGTTAGGTTTACTGACTCTTGAACATGCAACATATAATTGTCCATGGGATAAACAATCCGTATTCAGATCCATGCCTCATTATTCTAATGATGTGTCCCTGTGTGCCGGTCGTCATTTATATTCCCTGTGTCCCGTTCGTCATGTTTGTCCCGGTGTCCCGGTTTGTAATTTCTCTTTGAGTGTTCCAGTCGTCATTTATATTCCCTGTGTCCCGGTCGTCATTTGTGTCCCGGTCTGTAATTTATATTCTAACAATCCCTGTGCCCCGGTCGTCATTTATATATCCCGCCTGTGCCCCCGGCGTCCCCGTTGTAGTTGTGTCCCTTTGTCCCGGTCGTCATTTATATTCCCTGTGTCCCGGTCGTGATTTGTGTCCGGGTGTCCCAGTCTGTAATTACTCTTTGAGGTTCCCGCTCGTCATTTATATTCCCTGTGTCCCGGTCGTCATTTCTGTCCCGGTATGTAATTTCATCAGTTGACAAACATGACGTCAGTCGACAAACAACTTCATGACGCATACAGATCAATCCTTATAATGACGTCAGTCGACAAACATGACGTCAGTCGAAACACAAACATGACGTCACTCGACACACACACACATACAACTTATATATATATATATATATATATATATATATATATATATATATATATATATATATATATATATATATATATATATATATATATATATATGTTGCGTTATTTTTCAACTTATGGGTTGAAAAATAACGTCATAGGAGCGAATCATGTTATCTTATAGAGCAGACCATTCGGGCAAAAACCATTTTAATAAAAAGGTATGCAATTTCAATAAGGGACTTCGACAATAAAAGCTAAAAAAATATACCTGATCAGCTTTCCGTCTAAGATACTGTTTTTTAGCTATTGCCATTTTTTAGGGACGGGGAATGAAGCTATTTCAAAGGTTTTCTCAAATATGGATATAATTACAGTGAAAAGTTCATAGGGTTAATAGAGCGAATGAACAGTTAATAGGGTGAATATATGGTTGAACAAAGAATTGTATCAATTGGCCCCTTCCAGAAGCATCATCAAAATGCATAAAAATATGACATAGATGAAGAAAATATGATCCTTCAGCTGCAAATATGAAAAAAAAACTCCGTATATGAAAATTTTTGAATATTTTTTATACTCCGTATAAAAAACTCATATACTCCGTATATGAAAGGGGCTTTCCCTCCTCGACACCCCGCTCCTTGCGCTAAAGATTGATTCTTTCTCGCAACTCTACTTTTTAAAACAATAAAAAACTTCAGCGTAAAGAGCGGGGTGTCGAGGAGGAAAAGCCCCTTTCATATACGGAGTAATTTCTGTTCGTTTTAAGTTTTAATGTCGCTCCTTACTTTCATTTCAAAAAAACTTGTTTTTTTATTTAATCTAAATTAAAATCCACTCCTTTCTCTTTTTTTTCTAACGACATTTTTAATTTCTCTGTACCACTGGCTTTGTTTTGACTTAAACAAATGATTTACTTTTCTTTCGGTATATTCATGGGCCACATTTCTTGTCATTTTCCGAATTTTCTTTTTAGTTTATTTGCTTGTTCACGTATGCCTTCGCGGAAAAGCCACCTTCTTTCTAAAATAAGTGTCTTTATATTCTTAGTGATGTAAGCACGATCCGCTGAATCATGTTTTGAAGTTTTTTTCGGAAACAAAGACTTATTATATGCCCACCATAGCTTTTCTCGTAGCACACTTGCTTTTGAATGTGTACCTTCTGCCTTATAAACCTCATCCCAGTTCACTTGACTAATCCAATTACAAAATTTTAAAAGTCTTTTGGTACTTATTGGTCTGCTGGTCACCGTTGTAGTTATGTACTCAATCCAAATTTTGTGGAGAGGATTAAGCTCTAGAGGAAAGTGATAACTCCCGCCCAACGGCAGGCCAGGTACTGATTCCCTGTAGAACTCATGTAAATTAGAAGAAATAAGATATAACATAGTATCCCCATTAGTGGTTGGCTTTTTGAGCAGCTATTTAAGACCAAGTGCTCTGTTGATTTGCTTAAGTTTCAGTTCATCGGCATTACTTAGCATAAACATTCTGCAATTAGGGTATTTACCAGTTACACAATCAGCATTTGCTGATTTTTTTTCTAGAAATTTCTGCCCCAGTAAATAACAATTGGAACAAACAGCAATTCCAGTGAATCTGCATGGGAGGCGTTTAGGCTGCAGAAAAACCCAAATCAACTCATCATACTTATTTAAACAAGTGACTTCAATTAATCTTGTTTTAATTTTATTAAAAGAGTAAATCATAACCCCGCCTCCCTTTTTCCCCAGAGCATGGTCATCTGGGTGAAGCTTAACAAAACTAATATAATCTACAATTTCTAGTAATTCAGGATTCTGTCGGTGCACTTCAGTAACAACTACGTCTGAAGCTTTAACTATATTAATCAAACTCTCTAACTTACACACTTTATTTATACTCAAATTTTCTGCGTTGCTGTAAAGAAAAGTTGAGAAATTAAAATCATCTAAACAATTCTCTTTCAGCTTTATCCTACTGTTCAACTTAACAGCAGCAGTGAGAGGTTCTGTTTTCGTAACTGACTCTAGGCTTCTATCTATGTAATCCTCCAGGGTAAATGTAGCGAAGGGGCTCCGAAAGGGGCACGTGATTGAAAAGGGTGCTGTGAGTTGCTGTTGTTCAGTGGGAGTGCTGTAAACGAGAATGAGGCAGGGGAAGTGGGTTGGGTAGACACGGAGGGGGGAACGGAAATGTGCGCGAGGGAATTTGGGTCGGTAGGTAAGACTCCAGCCTTTAGTACCCGGGAGAAGTCGGACACGTCCGACAGAACTCCAGAGGAACCGAGCTGTAATGGTCTTGGCACAGGGGGCTGCGAGCTGATATCATAGTCGGAAAGGGCGGGGCCTCCCTCTGAAATCCATCCACGTTTTTGTCAAATTTTTAGTACTACCATCGTACCCATACGAAGGTTTAGCTTGTGGCTTAGAGAATAACCTACTAAAAGACTTTGGGATTAAAACATGGTACTGGTCATAACCGAAACAACGACCTGACATAAAAACAGAGCAAATTGAAACATGGTCAAACGAGCACAAACTTTTATAGCAAGAACCCCTCATGATATAGTATAGGTTTTGACTGTCTTTGTTTGAGGCTAAGCAATTCTTTAAGGATACTTAATGCAAGTGTCAGTTTTTTGTATTATCAGTAAAGGAAGAAGTTCTTTACTTTTTCAGGTGACTTTGTTATTATTCAAATTGTTAGGATTATCATTTCATTATCTGCTGAATAATATTCTGAGTCAATAATGATCGAGACTTGTAGTATAAGAAGCCAAAACGGATGATAATAAGTAGTTTAAGGTAAAACTGAATATATTTTATGACTTTAACAGATATTAGAACAAGAGAGACCACCTTTGACGCAAATTCTGACAGAATACGGTACATTTTGTCAAGCGGAAAACCATCAATATTTAAATAACGGCTGGATGCCTGATTGAAATGTGAACTCCCTGACGTCTCCCTATAAAACTTGTATGTTTAGAACCTCTTCTAGAAGAAGAGTACGAACTGTGATTGTTATCAGTACATTAACAAAAACTTTAGTTGTTTTAACACAAATTTGCCTGTCAGAAAAACTAATCTTTCAACCCGGATCCGAATCAGAAGCAAACTGGATATTCAGCTATGCTGGAGTAATTTTTTTTTCTTCTGGTCATATAACATCCAAAGTAAGATCAAACTTTTCTCAGAATAAAGCTTCAAATTAAATTAAGAAAAAATTGTCCGAAAATCCTTTAAGAAACTGCCCCAAAAATAATTTAAGAGACTGTGTATTCTATGTTTGAAGGGAATAAAGTAAGTCCCCCCCCCAAAAAAAAGTATAAGCAACCTCAAATTTTTTTAACTTATCCAGGTGGAAGTTCGTACCAAAAAAAAATTAGACGGAAACAGAGGAGTATCATTCATTGTTCTAAGCAACAATAGTGATTGCCATGACTAGCGGAATGTCAGCATTATTTTTGGCACCGTAAATCTTTCGAAATAAAATAATGACAGTAATAATACAAGAGAGGAAAAACTAACAAAACCAACCAAAACGGAAAATTATCAAAACAAAGATACATTATTTCGACATTTTATTTTAAAAAAGGACCATACAACATATATTCAAAACAGAAAAGATGTACAACTTCCATAACCAGGCATCAGTCTCAATTCAAAAAATAAAAGTACGGATAAAGCAATGCTGCTTTTGATTGTGCATACAGTTTTTAATTAACTAAACCGCACCCTACGTTTTTATTATTCTAAATACACTCTGATTTCGAATTTACCGATCAGCTTCTTCTCTACTATTGTGCATAGAAAGGACTTGAAATACACAGGAGGAATGAGAAATTTATGAATCACCTCCTTCGGTTTTAACACAAGGAGGGTGCGAAACATATAGGGAGGATGTGGAATTTAAACACAAATGCTAAATTTAAATAGGACTTTGAAATTTATCTATCAGCTTGTTTGGTCTTATGCACAGGGAAATTCCGATAAAAAAGACAATCCAACAGAGTCTGAAACGTGGATATATATACATATACATATATATATATATATATATATATATATATATATATATATATATATATATATATATATATATATATATATATATATATATGCCGAAAAATTGTGCCTTGGCACGATTGCCTCTTAAGTAAAATACTTTCTTGATCAAGTATACAGTAAAATTCACTAATTCCGAAAATTGAAGCTTTTCTTAAATAAACAAAAGGAGTTGGAAAGGCATCGACTTCTGCCCCCTCTGCACCGTTTTTTGCCTCTGCACCGTTTGCACAAGAAGTGTCAGAATTTGAAATGTATCCATTCTCTGAAAATTAATTGAGAAAAAAATCTATTTTTTTTAATAAACTTTGGATTTTAATCAATCATAAATTTGTACTTAAAAAAACGAAAAATATAGGTGCTTTCAATGGATTACTGAAAGACAATAGCACACGTTATACTGCCACATATCCAAGATATTGATTCGGAGGTATCCGATGTTCGATTTTAATCAATCATAGTTTTGTAGTTAGTATAAAAAAGAGGAAATTTAGGTTGTTTCACTAGATCGCTGATGGATTATAAATGTTATACAGACCTAAGCTCAAGATTTCGAATCGGATTTGAAGGGGAATGGAGCAGCCTCTTTCCTCTCTCAAGTCAATTCTTGCAGTAATGCGTCCTTTTTTTACAGCATTACCTGCTGAGAGGCACAATCGGTTATTTTCAGGGCTAAAATTTAGCCGTTTGAAAAGCAATACATAGCCACTGTCCTTTCTTTTCCCTTTTCATTGTTCTCGTCACTATGTGTAAAGAAAGACCAGGTAATTTATCATGCACGTAATTTAGCCGTACACACACGTATACAACATTTGGTATAAGAGTACATGGCAGTATATGTACTTTTATCTTCTGGCGAATGCATAAATACAGTGAATCCAATTTAATAAAATAATTCACATTTATAGATCCCAGCTAAATAGGTGATGTTTAACTAACATGTCTCGGACACCATCTCGAATTGGCTGAGATCTTTCAGAAGATGTGACGGGGAGCTCCCAGTCTGGATTTAAGTTGAATGAAAATTGAGACAAAACGCGAAGTTCACACTTGATTTGAATCCAGGCAGGGCTACTCAGAAAACTCCAAGGGTAATACCTGAAACAACGAATAATTATTTTCATATGAATACTTTTTTTGATTTAAACACCAAAAAAGGAAGTAGCTACCTAAATACTGAGGTCCACTAAAGGGGGATTGCTTCAATAAATTTTTTATTCCCCACACTTACTCGAACTCTGTACGTTCCAGCAGGCTTTACATTGTTACTTGACTTTTCTTTAATATATCAAATTTGTACTTGCTTCAAAGAATCAAGGTGAGCATTATAGATCATAATTAAGGTTTATTTAAGATATTCAAAAATTGAGGTTTAAATGAAACGATGAATGTTTTCCTCTCAGTGAAAGAAGAAAATACATGAAAGGTTAGAAACAATGCAGGCTCTTAATCCCCAATTTATGGGCATATAAATGAAAGTGTGCTTCATTCGAGGGGTGAGAGCTGAACACCGAGGGATGCAAGAAAAAACCTCTTTGGGCGAGGGAAACATGATTAAGAGTGGCTGATGAGTGTTATTGAGAGGGAATGTTATAATACTGGTAGGTGACCAAGATATTTTTCAGGATAAGCTTGCAGCGTTAGGCTAAGGCGTTAAATTGTCAGCATTATGAGCTAGTTTTTATGTAAATCTATTTGTATTTTAAAATATACATTTATTTATTTATTACTTTAATAGTGTTTTAAAAAAGAATATAACGCATGGATTTTTCAAGCTGTAGGTCCTGTATGGGTTGTGAAAAAAAAAAAAAAAAATGAAGAATCATAGTTTACTACCTTTCTCCATTTCTATAGGTAATATATCCTTAGCAAAATATGATAGCAAAATTCTATACTTATATTAGCAAAATATATAGGCTAACTTCGTAGGCAAAATATGCAATCAAATTTATGAATATGACCTCCTCTCATGTTAATTTAAATTCTTTACATATACTTTCCTTTTTTCTTTTTAAAACGCTCTTCCTATTGCTATGATGATGAATTATTTTAAAGTTATTCTGATAAAATAACTAATTCTACTAAACATAAAAAAGATAAATAATCATAATAATCTAATAAAACGATTTCTAATAAAATAAATTCTAATAAAACGATTAAAAAAACCCATAGCACTCCATACGACAGACACATCTATGTAAAGTTCCTCCCCAAAACAACAAGAGCTACAATTATTATTGTTATTTATTTTTATCGAACTAATTACAAAAAATAAGCAGAAGAGGAAAACAAAAAAAAGAAAAAAGAAAACAATAAAAAAAACAATAATTAAAAATAAAACTTTCAAGACAGTGGAACGGTATCAATATTACCAATGCAAACCTCTCATCACAGCAAAAAACAAAAAAAAAAAACAAAAAAAAACATAGGGCACACATCTACGTACAGTCCCTCATCCCGTTCAGAGCTACAACAAATTATATTATCAAAAATAAAAACTTTCAACACAGTGGTAGGGATGCACTATATTATTGTTGATATCCGAAAGCTTTCTGCTTAGAGCGGTACCTTTACTAATAACAACATTCATCACCAATTTTGGCATTTTCTTCTTATTGCGATACCACGGAAGGAAGAGAAAAAGGAATCTGCGATACGGGAAATGCTCAATACGCAATGAAGAAATATCTTCCTTTTTTAACAGAGGACAAAACCCAAAAAGTCACGAGAAAACCTGAAAGTAATTTGCATAAAGGTTTAAAATTATATTGGCCTCTGTTTCCAGTAATTCTCGAGTGACCAACCTGATTCTGCCTCCTGGAATCAGAAATCACTGAAAACGGAAATACTATAAATTGTTGGCATGGAAGAGTGGTGTACCTCTGACCAATTATCCTTTTTTTTTGTAAATCTTAAAAAAATGTTGTACCTAGCTTACTTGTGTTGATAATTTTTGTAAGGATAAAAGACATTATGAAAGGTAATTTCTACCTGTATTGAATCCCAATTCAAAACTCAAGTCAGCTGCCAATTACTGAGATAAGTGCTGAGATTTCTATAACTCTAGTGGAGGTATCTGGAAGTAAAGTAGTCCCATCCCGTTTAGCTACTAATAACTTTCCAACTCACATCTATCTCACATCTATCTGTGTTGACTGAAATTTGAACGATAAAGAAATACTAGACTGTCCCTGGTTATGATATTTAGATTGCGCAATGACCAATCAAAATTGGAAGATTATTTTAAATCTGTTGCTAAACTTTATTACCAGATCCATGATTGATGATGCGAAAATTGACCTGATTATCAGAAAAGCTGTGAGTTTTTTTATCATGGTACTACTGTTAGAGCTAAAGAGCTTTGTACAAGGAGCGGAATATTCAGAGCCAATGTTTGAAACATGCAAAAGATGAAGATAATGCATTTAACATCTGTAAACAGTTAAATAAGGCAGCAAAGGATAATCCCGCATTTCTAACTTTTTTGATCTTGTCACTTTCACAATCGGGGAGGCAGTCTTGGCTTCTTTAGTCTCGAAAGTTAATGAACTCATTCAAAAAATTGACGGCTTTTTAGAGAATGCGACGCATTCAGGACCTTTTTGGCCAGCTGAAATTGACAGCAACATTACAACTAAGCCTGCTAACCTGGCCTCACAAAGTACTCGTAAGGACTTAAACAATAAACTTTGCCCTTAGGCCTCAGGTGATATAACTAAACTTAGAAATCGGCCTCAGAATGGAAACTTGTTGTTAAGTCAAAGTGTGCAGCGAACAAAATTGCCGAGAATGGTAGTAATAATACCTCAGGTATCTCGGTGAGTGTGAAATCCCAACTGTTTACAGGGGCCCTGAAAGGCGTACCAACCAAATGCGATGAGAAATCAAGTCAAATCTCTGGTACCAAATTGCGTGAAAGTTTCACAGTGCGGAAAGTCATGAGTGTTCAAGGTCTACTCTGAGTCGAAACAAAACCTGGATCAGTTCTTGAAAGTGTCTGTGAAAGTTAGCTACAAAGTTTTCTGCACAAGCATTCGTATATCTCCCAAAGCGTTGTTTCTCGTGTCATAAAACCGGGTATCTGGCATCGCAATGCTCCAATAAGTGGCCCTCTGCTTTCACTGTGAATCATGCGATCACAACTTTAAGTGTTCAAAAAAAGGGTTCAGTGCCTCTCTGTGTTCAGAAAATATGATCTGTCTAGAATGTAAAGTTGCCGACCATACTTATTATAGTGTAAAGTGTCCCAGTGACAACAGTCAACTAGTAAAACCCACGGTATGAGATGGATCTGTCAACTAATGCACAAGCTGTGCTTTCATTGAATGTGAACTTTTAGTCAAACTTCGCCTGTGATAAAAGGTTTACTTTCGAACTGTGACGCGTTGTGCTTGCAAGAACATTTTTTGACGAGTCTTAGTTAAGGCCTTCTGAAAATCGACAATAATTTTGCTAGCTATTCGGTGCCCGCTAGACGATCCACTTCCAGTGGCCGTCCCTTGGGTAGTATTACGATACATGTTAGGACCTCGTGCCGGTCGAGTATTTTTGATAGATATGATTTTATTCTTGCCGTCCGTGTAGATGAGTATGTTATCGTAAACGTCTATCCCCCGACAGATTACCACAATGACCGATTGGAGTTAGTATTTACTTCTGCGTGTGAGAAACTAGGGTCTCGCCTTTCAAAGATTTGCCATTTACATAAGTGTTGTGTATTATAGGACATTTTAACTGTAATTCAACTGACACCTCGTTATTGTGAAATTCCATTTCGTCTGATGTTTTTGACGATTGGCTTAGGATCTTGCCAAAAGGTCCCGATTACATTTACACACCATTCAAGTCAAGTTTCGAACTTTGACCATGCGGTTTCTTCACGTCGTTACTGACTTTCAACTATCAAACAACCTTCCAATATCTGCATCTATGTCTTGTCCTTCTGCTGAGTCTATTCTCACCCCACAACTAAATCAGCCTCAGACCCAATTTTACAGGGATTGGAAAAACATCCATGGTGATCTTTTCGCAACAGTTACTAATTCTGTCCTACACGAAATTATGTTCCGTTCCAGCTACTCATGAGAAATCCCCAAGCTGCTGCAAATGAAATAAAGGTGTTGCTAGATATCTATTTTGTACAAATTCGCCATGCCCTACGATGCAGAGAAAAAGCCACTATACCTCTTAAACTTAAATGTCGGGGTGTCACGAAGCATTGGTCCAGTAATCCAAACCCAGTTGACGCTTGTAGAAAATTCAAGTCTTGGTACACTTTGTGGCTCTATTGTGACCGTCCTCGCTCTAGATAGGGCTTTGACATCGTCTTTCTACCAAAAGAAAGTTTGAAAGAAAACTATCCATCCCCTTGAACCAGATAGTTGAAGAGACGTCCCAGCAAACTTCTCTATCCTAACCTTCCTATCCTATCCGCATACCTGCTCAAGATATTCCTGAATCTGAGTCATATTTGTACTTCTCTGCTGAATTATCCCCACCAGATGCCGGCCTATAGTCCAAATATGAAGATTAGCTTGATAAATTTCTGTCTAGTTATCTTACCGACAATTTTGTTGTTTTGTTGATTATGTACTGCGAGCGATCCAATGCCCAAAACGTAAGAAATCTGCTGGCATCGACAAAGTGAGCGCTCTTCACATTCTACATGGAAGCGAGCTGCTGGTAAACCATATGGCCCTTTTGATGCAGATGATTGCTACACAAGGAGTTGTACCTTCTTCTTTATCGATTGGAGATCTCCCTCCAATTCCAAAGAATGGCACACTCGCCAACCAGTGCTCGTCTTTCCGTCCTATAACTGTGGCTACTACCTTCTGCAAGCTTTTCGGACTTCTGTTCATTGACAATCTGAATACCAAATGCTACGTTCGACCTTACCAATTAGTATTCCAGCCACGTCTCGGTTGTGCCCACGCTTTATCGGTTGTCACAAACGCACTGATCAATGCTGATGCATCAGGTGAAACTTTCATGTTAGCCTGTTACGATGTTCGTAAAGCGTTGGAACTGTCAAGGTGCTGTTTCTTCCCCTTCACTCTTCAATAACAGAGTTTTTGATGCACAATAAGCTGTTCCCACATATTTTTATCTTCGCCGATCTTGATTTATCTCTTGTACGTTATGCAGACGACATTCTGAATTTGAACCATAATATCCAGCGCCTTAGCCAAATTTTCGCAACGCTACAGTTTTGAGTTTGCAAAACTAGGTCTTCATTTCCATGGTGAAAAGTCCGAAGTTGCATTCTTTAACTGGAAGCAAGCGTCACCTGGGGATATTCCTCACATCTATTAATTGCTCACATTGAATATAGAGTTGGGTTATCATATGCTTCTTTTGTAATGAATAAGTTACGCTTCAACCACCGTCTTCTTTCGAAAATTTTCAGCTGTCGCTCTACCACATTATCTGAACATATCGCCGTTTTGGAAAATACTCAAAAAATCTGACAAGTCAAAAATTCGTTTAGTTTTCTTCCGGTTCGAAAAATATCTTCTACGTTTTTCCCCTTGGACCCGTAACTCTTACTTCAAATTCAGCACTACTGATTCCATTATAGCTGTAGAAAAGCAAATTCGTGCCGCAAATAGTTCCCGTTTGACAGTTGACTTGGTCATCGGTACTGGCCCAGTAGTAAAGACCTATTTGCTGCTATGTTTTTACAAGTGTTTGTTTTCGCGCTTAGTTTTTTTTCTTCGTTTATTACTCCGTATTTTCATTTCTTTGTATGATACAGTTTCCAATAAATAACAATAATAATATATTTTTCCTAAAACTGTTTTTATATTTGTTTTTTTATATAGTATTTTACAAAAAAAAATGTATTTATGACCAAGATACACCACAGTTGGTGTATACACTTGAGATCAGCGTTCTCAAGTTTTGTTAAATCTTCCTCTAAAGACCCAGAACCTTCATATTAAAAATCTTCACCACTCTCAACGTCCATGTCCAAATTTGAGTTGTACAACACTCTGTCTTGTTTTATTTGTTATCTCTGCAGATGTTATGTGTATTGGTCAAAATGCACAATTTAAGTTTTTCTTCATTTTTGGGTTGCTTTCTTGGTATTGCCTTTGGGTAAGTCCTGATTAAGGATGTATTTTTTTTTTCTAAGTAGGTTTACGATATATATTTTTTTTTACATGTAACATAGTTAAAACCTAGACAACAATATTTAAAATACAATTTACTCTGAGCCTGAGGTACATAGGTAATAGAATAAAATTCTATGAATGCATAAAAGCAAATAGTCTACTTTGGCTTTAGGTCCAAGGTACACTACTTTAGCTTTGACCAGGGTGCACCAGTGTGGCACCCCACAAAAAAATAGCCAACCGGAGATTGTAAGGTAACTCAAGACATTATTCAAACACATGTTCTTGCATGTTCTTGTTATCAAGTTATGTGGTATTGGGACAGGGTTAATTTTTATGGCACTTGGTATCTACCAAGTGACATAGCAATCGCAAATTCTGTCGGTCTGTCTGTCTGTCCCGGTTTTGCTACTTTAGGCACTTCCAGGTAAGCTAGGACGATGAAATTTGGCAGGCGTATCAGGAACCAGACCATATTAAATTAAAAATTGTTGTTTCCCCGATTCGACCACCTGGGGGGATGAGCGGGGGGACGGTTAAATTGAAAAAATTAGAACAAATGAGGTATTTTTAACTTAAGAACGGGCGATCGGATCTTAATGAAACTTGATATTTGGAAGGATATCGTGTCTCAGAGCTCTTATTTTAAATCCCGACCAGATCTGGTGACATTGGGGGGGGGAGGGCTAAAATCTTGTAGAACGCTTGGAGTGGAGGGATCGGGATGAAACTTGGTGGGAAATATAAGCACAAGTCCTAGATACGTGACTGATATAACCGGAACGGATCCGCTCTCTTTGGGGGAGTTAGGGGGTGGGTGGGTAAATTCAAAAAAAATTGAAAAATTGGTTATTTTTAACTTACGAAGGAGTGATCGCATCTTAATGAAATTTGATGTTTGGAAGGATAACTTGTTTCAGTGCTCTTATTTTAAATCCCGACCGGATCTGATGACACTGGGGGGAGACCTAAAACCTTGAAAAACGCTTAGAGTGGAGGGATCGGGATGAAACTTGGTGGGAAAATAAGCACAAGTCCTAGATACGTGACTGATATAACCGGAACGGATCCGCTCTCTTTGGGGGAGTTGGGGGGTGGATGGGTCAATTCTAAAAAATTTGAAAACATGGGTTATTTTTAACTTACGAAGGAGTGATCGCATCTTAATGAAATTTGATGTTTGGAAGGATACCTTGTCTCAGAGCTCTTATTTCAAATCCTGACCGGATCCGGTGACATTGGGGGAGGGACCTAAAATCTTGGAAAACACTTTGAGAGGAGGAATCAGGATGAAACTTGGTGGGAAAAATAAGCACAAGTCCTAGATATGTGATTGACATAACCAAAACGGATCCTCTCTCTTTGGGGAGTCGGGGAGGGGGCAGTTAATTCTGAAAAATTAGAAAAAAATTAGTTATTTTTGACTTACGAAGGAGTGATCGGATCTTGATGAAATTTTAAGTTTAGATGGATTTCGTGGTTCAGAGCTCTCATTTTAAATCCTGATCGGATCCGGTGACATTCGGGGGAGTTGAGGGGAACCTAAAATCTTGGAAAACGCTTAGAATGGAGAGATCGTGATGAAACTTGGTGGGAAAAATAATCACAAGTCTTAGATACGTGATTGACATAACCAGAACTGTTCCACTCTTTTTGGGGTAGTTGGGGGGGGGGGGTAAGGATTAATTGATTAATTCTGAAAAATTTGAAAAAATGAGGTATTTCTAACTTACGAAGGAGTGATCGGATCTTAATGAAATTTCATATTAAGAAGGATCTCGTAACTCATGTCTCTTATTTTAAATGCCAACTGGATCCAGTGTCATTGGGGGGGGGGAGAGGTTGGAAATCTTGGAAAACGCTTGAAGCGGAGAGATCAGGATGAAACTTGGTGGGAAAAATAAGCAAAAGTCCAAGATACGTGACCGACATAACCGGACCGGATTCACCCTCGTTGGTGGAGTTGGGAGGGGAGAATAATTCGGAAAAATGAGAAAAAATGAGGTATTTGTAACTTACGAACGGGTGATCAGATCTTAATGAAATTTGATATTTAGATGGATCTTGTGCTTTAAAACTCTCGTTTTAAATCCCGACCAGATCCGTTGACATTGGGGGGAGTTGGAGGGGGAAACCGGAATTCTTGGAAAACGTGAAAATCGAGGTATCTTACGAATGGGTGATCGGATCTAAATGAAACTTGATATATAGAAGAATCTCGTATCTCAGATGCTGCATTTTCAATTCGAATCGGATCCGGGGACATAGAGAATTTGAGGGGGAGAACCAGAAGTCTTGGAAAACGCTTAGAGTGGAGAGATCGGGATGAAACTTGATGGGAAGAATAAGCACAAGTTATAGATACGAGATTGACCTAATTGGAACGGGTCCGTTCTCTTTCGGGGAGCTGGGGCTGTTAATTTGGAAAAACTAGAAAAGTTGAGGGATATTTAACTTAAGAATGAGTGACCAAATCTTAATGAAATTTGATATTTAGAAGGAACTCATGTCGCAGAGCTCTTATTTCAAATCCCGACCAGATCTGTTGACATCGGGCGAGGGTTCGGAGTGGGAAACCCGAAATCTAAGAAAACGTTATAAATGTCGTAGATACGTGATTGACATAACCGGACTGGATCCGTTCTCTTTGGGGGAGAGGGTAGGGGGTTGGGTTCAGTGCCTTGGCGAGTTTGTGCTTCTGGACGTGCTAGGACCATGAAAATTAGTAGGCGTGTCAGGGAGCTGCACAAATTGACTTCATAAAGTCCTTTTTCCCGATTCGACAATCTGAGGGGCTGAACGTAGAGGAAAAATAGAAAACTTGAGGTATTTTTAACTTACGAGTGGGTGATCGGATCTGAATGAATTTTGATATTTAAAAGGAGCTCGTGACTCAGAGCTCTTACTTTAAACCCCGAACGGCATTAAGTCTCTGCTCATACCATTTTGCTAGAGCTCATACAATTGGAGCTCTTGGCTCTTCCAACCTTGTCACAAGTACCATATGAGCTCTTAGCTCTTGTTAATTTATAAGATCAATAATTATGAAACTATAAATAAATATCAAATGTAAAAATAATTACTTCTAGGCTGTCAAAGCCTTTTGTTATTTAACAGTCGACAAGTGCAGCTTCTGCTACATGCTCTGTCTTACATATATGTCTGAGGGAAAACAATAAACTATAGACTCGGTTGTTTGTCTCTCTTCAAAGATAGTGCTACTATCAGCATAGGTCCAAGGAACACTTCTCTCCCCTAATATTAATGCCCAACTACAATAAATAATTCAACAGGGGTAACAATGACTTATAACGCCCCCTCCCATGAAATTACCGCTTCCTTTAAAACTCTTCCTAAGTGAGGAGGTGCCTAACACCAGGACCTCCAAAGGTGGCACAAGTTTTGCCAAAAGCAAAACTTCTATAGCATAACCTTAAAAATCCGGAAATTATGTAAATATGTAAATTAAATTTTACGATAATTGATAGCCTCTTCCCAAACCATCTGAGGGCTTTTTGCTTTCCGGTTTAATCCAGGTGAATGTCAAAAAAAGCACAATTTCTGGTAGTCTATTCGAGCGCAATCCGCAAATTACCACATTATTTAATTATGTAAGTCATGTCAAAATCGTCTGTAACCTTTTCTCATCCCATTTGATAACTTTTTATTTTTCGTTTGACCCATCTGCATTGCCAAGAACCACAATATTTGGTAGTCAATCAGTAGACATCTGCCAATTAGGGAACAACACAAATCCGTAAATAACATTTTACAGTCACTTTTAAAACGTATTCTAATGAGTTTTTGCTCTTTTAGTTCGACATTCAACCACTCACAAGAGCCCCTAAACCCCTAGGCAATTACTCTGGAAACACTAGCAGATCTACACAAGATTAGGTTAGGTCTAAAAGATTTACATCTGCTAGATGTCTGAAGCACCCACGTTTTTAATCCATTGACAAATTTTTATACTATTTATCCTATACTATATACTAATTTATTGCTATTTATACTATACTATACTATTTATACTAACGCATTGATAATGAGACAGAGGATCTTACCATTTTTGAACTGTTTCCGTTGCTGAGCATAAGACTTCAAGCCACAAGTGTAATGCCTGCTCATTTAGCCCTAAACAAATAAGACTGCGCAGCTTGACGTCCATCTGAGCATGAACTGCATCGTGCGTTACATTAACAACCCGAATACATCGATATAAAAGCTAAAAAAAAAACAAAAAACTAATAATAGTAACTACTTTGCATTAAGTAGAATGATTTCTGTAAATACATTCTTTCTGTTTTTAATTCAGTTATATAAGATAAGGCAGCTGAACGTTTCTATAACAATAAACCGTAGTTATATCAATAGCAAAATTGCATCGAAAAATAAAAATTAGTGAAAAATTTATTGATAATTACTTTTAAAAAAAATACAAAAATGAAAAAATTCCTAAAGTTTTTCTATCTTTTTCTTTCTTTTACCGTCATTTTTGAACGGAGGAAACAATCACATTGCCAGAACAATTTTCACAAATTCGTCCAGGTACTCTTCCGTAGTGAATTAAAAATAAATAAAAGGAATTGAATTGTAGATTAAAATCGAGGTAATGATGATTTGGGGTAAGCATTATAAGGGAATTGTAGACTGACTGCCACTTTTGAGCTTGAACAACTTCTTTTTAAGCTTTAAGTAAAAAATAAAAACTGTCTTTACAAAACCGAAGTTTTCAATCAGTTCAATCAATGACTTTGGTTTGGTAAAACTTTGGATTTGTCCTTGGCATTATCTGGTATTGTTAATAATAAAAATCACGTCACCAGCTATGTGAAATTACACTGATTTCATTTAGTAAAAATTGCGTGACCTGTCGTATGAAACTAAGACTACAGACTAGTGAATAAGGATTGACATTCAATTAGAATATAAATATTATGAATTTAAAATATTCTATTTATTTTATTTGATTTTTTTAATTTTATTTAAAGAATTTAGATTTAATATTCTTTATAATTCAGGAAAACCAGAAATTTTTATTTTCCTTCACTATTTTATTCCATATTATCTGACACCCCAGCCAGCCACTTGCTAAAACCATCTGTAGCAAGCCGTAAAGATACCTAACCAGAATAACAGAATTAAAAAATTCTCCAGCAAATATTTTGAAATACCGAACAAATTCTTTTGCTTTCTTTTTTGTATGTATGTCTTATGAGCCAAATTTAAAAAACAAAAACAAAAAAAGAACATTGCAAATAAATGAATGACATAGTTTTTCATCAGTGAAATAATCATGCACACTCAGATCAACTTCCTTTGAAAAAAAGCACTTATTCTACTTCAGAATCAGTCTTTCAAATTGCTGCTTTTTAAAACCCGTTAAACCTCAGAAGTCTTACGTAGAAAATCCATAATAGCGTCTCGAATTTAGGACAATTTTCTGTAAGTCATCAGATGCCACAAAATCTCAAAGTCTAAGTACATGACTGCAAAAAAAAACAACAGTTTTTTCCCATCGGGTTCGTTCAGAGGTACGACATTGGAGCCCCACTAGATTTGAAACATTTTTCTTTTCTGCTGGCCACTAAGGCTCTCCAAAATTTCCTTTTTTGAAGGGTTTTGCAAAAATATTCTATTAACAAAAATTCCAATACCCAATGCTATAGACAAGAAAGGTGCAAATCAGATTATATCTAAATTTGGGTTTGACGACGCGTTGGTATCGCACCAACCATTAGGATTTGTAAGAGAATTTCCTGATGATTCGGGGTAAATATTATAAAGGAATGGTGAATATGAAATTTTGAATAGGATTTCGGTTTTTCCATCGGTGTTTCGCAGATTCCGCAAATGCATTCTTTTGTCCATAGACAGACATCAAATCTATGCAAAATCTGTCGAGAGTAGAAAAACTGTTCAGTATGCCGAACTATTTCAATTTCGAATTCCAGTCTCAGTTCTCTTCTGCGATTGGCCGACTTTGTTGACTTTGTGGGAAGATTAAATACAGTTTAATTTTCCCTGATCCACCCAAAAGTTAGTCAGAAAACCTTATTGGATGTATAAACCACTTGATGTGCTATATTGATGCTGTGATCAATTAATATCGTTCAATATGCTTCGGATCAATGCCTTTGTTAGCTGGAGGATTGAGCTGCAAACTCCCAAAAGATACTTTGACGTCACCTTTCATCAGACAATCGTGTGCTACAAAACAAGGATTGGCTCTCAGAAAAAAAACAATATAAAACACATTTTGCATCGAGCAAAACCAAATGAAAAACAAATTTTTTTTCCTTTATTTTCACAAAATACTTCACTGAACTAAACCTAAGAAGAATTGCATCCCTCATTGAACACTCTCAACGCATAGATATGTCACTATAAGTTAACGTAACCTTCATAACTTGATTACATCACAAAAAAAAAAATCTTGACCGTCATATAAGCTACAAAACAAGAATTGGCTCTCAGAAAAACCAATATAAAACATATTTTGCATCGAGAAAAAACCAAATAAAGATAAATGTTTTTTACTTTATTTTCACAAAATACTTCACTGAACTAAACCTAACAAAAACTAGATCTACGTCGCATGGGCAACGTCAGGTGGTGCGGCAACGTTTGTTTGGCTTAGCCGTGTAAAGTGTTGCGAGGGCAACACTTTGGTTCTGTTTCTTCGCTATGATCAGCCGATTATCTCTTACGAGTTCCCTGCATGTCTTACTACTGGAACCAAATTGGTCTTACCATTAAATACACCAGAAACAAATAAGAGGTACACCAACTAGCAAAAGTTGCAAACCCCTCATTACCGAAGATGATTATTAGCTAACAGCCGACTGTAGCTTAAAACTCCCCTATATGTCTCACAATTGGTATCGGCCTATTTTTGGTTTCAGTGTGTACCTTACTACTGAAGTTGTCAACCTCTTTGAACTTTCAAACTGGTATATCTCATGAAGGATCCTACAAAAAAATGGATGACATATACTTTGATCAGCTCATCAAGAGCTATCGACTGCCGTCGAAAAAATATCTATCTGTCTTAGTTTAAAAGTTGACTTTTTTGCCGTAGGCCAAGTTTTTAACTTCATCATTTAGAAAGGAGCAAAGGATAAACTCTAATTTCTTTAACAATGAGAGAACTTTTAAAGTTTAAGAGGCACATCTGATACCATTTCCCTACCGCAATCCCAAGTGCAAAAGCCGAATGATAAACTCAGCTGAAATCACAAACAGAAATGGGTAGAAACAATATATGGCAGCACTTTGGGACCTGTGGAAAAATGCCACTTTTTTGTTTCTGTAAATTTTTCTAATCATCACTCAAAGAAGATATATTGGCTGTAGAGCCGGGTAACTGCAGCATATATTTAACACTGATAGATTTTAGTCCATCTTCAATTTGAAACTGGTGCCCGCCTGCTTGCCTGCTAGAACAGAGCTCACTCGACAGCAAATACATGATTTGATGAAACGAAAGCTTGACTGCATAACTTCAGATAGTTCTCTCTGACATAGGCTATAAAAATCCACTTCACCCACTATAGGCTCTGGCTCAAGAACAAGCAAAAACCATCCTTTTTGGCCCAAGGCAAGAGTTCTACGAAGCTTTCCTAAATACAAAATCATATTCATCAATCCGGCCAATTGTCCACACTATCCGTAAAAACACAGAAGTTAAACCATTACCACCTTCTAGGAATAAACTGAAATCGAGGTGCTAGGAACAAAAAAAGAAGAAAAAAAAAAGAAAAAAGACAAAACCTAAGTGTTGCTCTCGCAACACAATTGCACCTCTCATTGATTACTGTCAACGCGTAGATACGTTAATATAAGTTAACGTAACTTTCATAACTTGATTACTTCACAAAAAAAGATCTTGGTCGTCATAAAAGCTGGAAAAACCAATATAAAACATATTTTACATCGAAAAAAAAAATGAAAAACAAAATGTTTTTTGGCTTTACTTTGACAAAATATTTCACTGAACTGTACCTAAAAAAATTACAAGTCCCATTAATTACTGTCAACGCTTAGATACGTTAGCATGAATTAACTTAACCTTCATAACTTGATTACATCACAAAAAAAAAAAGATCTTGACCGTCATATAAGCTTTTTCTTCTGTAAAGGTTGCCATTCGTTAAGCCGAAGTGCCAGCGCTTATGGGTTCAACTATGGCTAGCTCATCACAGCATCCAGCGTGAAGCAACTCCTAATCTACCGAAGTGAGTATTTATGACGATGGAAATACTGCGTATTAGGATCCTCTATAACCGTCTCATCGCTGGTGTGTCAAAAATAGTGCATGTCGTCAGGGTTGTCTTTAAGTTTTGAGACCCGTTATTCATTTTTAGAAATAAAATCACAGGCAGGCAAGAGAAATTAAGTGCTTTAGATATCAACTTTTTATTTCTAATAATAATCACAGAAGAGCAAAAAGGGCACACAATAGCTGAAAGGGCTTTATCGGTTCTATTATAATTTTCAACTTCAAACATATGTAAATTAGGCTTCTCCATCCATACCACCGTCAGACATAAGAGGCGATTGAGATCAACAGCAAAAACATGAGGCTGTTTATCATATATTCAACAGAACCTTGTAGAAAGTATAAAAACACAAGCCACACATTCTCTATTAAATTAGCTTCACAGGTGACTAGATACACTTTGGACCTGATCAGTTCACCGACCATTTGTGTGAATCAGCATTGTTTGTTATTATGTATCGGGAATTGTAAAAGCTTTTCGAAAAGATAAAAACCTCGAAATAATTTAAAAATCAAATGAAATCGAGAAAATTTGGTTGATAAAACTGATGCGGCAAAATTAGTCTAAAAGATGGAGCAAACTTACTTAAAAGAAGAAACTTAACTTAACTTTAGTATCAGTTTAGCACAAAATGCTATATAGTGCCATTTGAATCAGTCTGTTTATATTCAGGTAAATTTTGCCAAGCGTACCGGACTGTTTTTTGTGTTCCAAGGTTTGCTGTAAATGACAAAAAAATAGAAAAAAAAAAAAATGAGAATAACTGCCTAAGAGCATTTTTCCATAATTCCATATTGGCAAACTAGCTAATAAAAGATTTCAGACAAAAATATTACAAATCCTGCCAATCAGAAAAAAACGCAAAAAAACCCTCAAATTCTCCGGTAACAATTATAAGATTCACAATATTACTCATTGATTAACCCTTGTTTAATTTTGAGAGGCGAATTGTAAAATTTGCTTAAATTTTTAGAGGTCACAATTTGCCATCATCCACTTCTATTACAATCTTCTTCAGTATAGCGCTTTATTATGTTTGCACGATGCTACAAGCAAAAGAAAAGAATACGACAGCCGAATTCGGAATTGGAATAAAGGGGACAAAACTTAGTAGGCTAACCTCTTCGGGGGTGAGAACCTTGCCATCTTCATCAAGACGAAAAGTTTTGCAAAGAACGAGCCTGCTATAAACTGAGTTGAAATCCTTTTCAACTTGACAAACAGCTGCTTCTTCCAGAAACAGCCAAGGATGACAAGGGGTACCTAAAAGTGATTTTCAAATGAAAATAACAAAAAAAAAATTAATAATTCAAGTATAGATATTAGTAGACAGGTGGAAACTAAAAAACTTAAAATTAAAAATGTCCCGCAATTTTGATATCATGCCTTATAAAGCAAGGTGCTTTCGGTACAGCGTTTCATCTTGCTTTTGATTATTCTCTGGCAAAAGCCAACTTAAAAATACTGTTTTTTGTAAAAAAACGGTCGTGTGAGTCCTGCTTTCACAAATCTTGATTCGCATACTTGATGTTACAGAGAAATGATTTAGAGAAAAGAGAAAATTAGATCAGAGAAAAATATTTAGAACTTTTTGCCGAAATGTTTTTTTTTGTCTGCCAGCTTTCGCAAATCTTGCTTCGCATACTCGATATTAAAGAGAAAAGATTTAGAGAAAAGAGAAAATTAGACCAGAGAAAAGTATTCAGAACTTTTAGCCGAAATGTACTTTTTTCTCTTTGCCAGCTTTCGCAAATCTTGCTTCGCATACTTCATGTTTCGGTGCATCTGCAAAATTTTCAAAATAGGTAAGCTGAAACCAAGCTTATTGTAAAAGCTAGCAGACAAAAAAAATCACATTTCGGCAAAATTTCGACTTAATTTTCTCTGATCTAATTCTATATATTTAAGTTTTCAATAGACTTGTAAAAAACAGCCCCCCTACTTTAGTGCACGGTTTCACTTAGAGGATACTATCTGTCAAACCTATTAGACATTTTTGATTAGTCTATCTCTTGATTAGTCTATTTTTATTTGTCATTTTTTGATTAGTCATTTTTGATTAGTCAATCACTCAATCCTATTAGACATTTTTGATTAGTCTATTACCCTCAATGTGCCTAGAAAACGACAGACATGGCACAAAACTAAATAAATGAAACTTCGCATCTATGCTCCTCTTCCTTAAAAATAAGATTTTAGTGATAGTGATCAGAATACATTTGGGACGCATTTTAATAAAATTTCGGAATATATTATAAACCAAGGCCAAACGACTTCATAAGGTTAAATAAGATAATTCCTAGATCTTGGCGTCAAAAGGTCGTACCTAAGGTTTAATTCGAGGTGGTAGTGACACAAAAATCGCACTCTATAAACAAATGTGCATAGCAAGCAGAGTAATCACAAAAACGGAATGCTACAAATGTAGTATAACACATTTTAAGACCACAAAGTATATCAGTAATCACCACCTGCGAGGGAGGAACACACAAGTCAGAGTTGAGCAATAGGACCCTAGGACTCAACAAGGGCCGAAATTCCGAGAAAACCAAAGAAAATATATTTAACAGTAATTTACAATTTAAAGCTTATTAATTACCTGAAAATTATTTAAGTCAAATTACTTCGAGCAAGTCAAAAACAGACAACAGATGTGCTAAAATTGGGAATAAACATACACGAAGAAACTTAGACCAAAACGAGAAGCACTCTCTCTTGGGAGGGCGCTTCTAATAATAAAATAAAAACGAAGTAAACAACAATAAAAATAAAATAAAGATGTTTCAGTTTGTCTATCACAATTTTATTCTTATCATTTTCACGATTGTTTCGTTTTTAATAAGTCTACAAAAACAAATGACATTTTTAAAGAAAAAAGCAATATGAAATAGATACCTAAAATATTTGGCTTTTTGAGTCCATACTCCAATACTTGCTTCACGGCAGGACAGAGGCATCCTCTGACAAAATCTGCAATCTTCTCAGAAACTGAGTCATCTCCAGCCTTACAATACTGCTTACTTCGCTCATCTAGGAGCTGAACGAACTTGGCTGGAAACCAGCCTCGTAGCCCATTTAACTCTCCTACCCAACAGTGTTCGTCCTTCCGACTTACTATTGTAATTATGTCATTTCGCTTAAATCCAAGTTCATCTTCCTCCGTACGCTCGAAGTCTTAAATAAATATTACATTTAAACAACAAAGACATAAGATCTACACTGTCAATTACACCCGTTGAGAAGACAATTTAACTAACTCCAAAAACTAACATTACATGCAATTCAAAACGACAGTTGGTTGCTGATCTTTATTTTGTATTTCGGTCATTTGATGAGAATAGTATAGTATACCTGACACACCAAAAATCCCAAAGGGTAATGGCCACAAAAAAGGGGAAAAAAGAAGAAAATAACATAAAAAACCATTATAACAATAAATCAAACAATTAAAAAAAATGAAGATTAATACAAGAAAAATATCATTCAAAAACCTAAATATAAATAGAATCCTCTTATTCATCATCCTCATTGTGGGTTCTGCCCCCACGGATAAACCGCACCAGATTCCTAATACTGCTAAAGCAACCATTACTCCCAAAAAATTTTTCACCAACAACACTTCCCACTCATTTACTCCAAAAGCTTTATTTCTCAAATCCCTTGAACCTTCACACTCCCCCAGAAAACACAAAAAAACTTTCTCGCACATCGAACAACTGTAAGGACAATTCTACACTCTAACAATTTCTAAACATCTTTTTTTTTTCTCACGAGTGGCATAAAATTACCTCTACAAGAAACTACCAATTTATTATCATTCGTACATAACACAACTCAATAGTATACTTCCTCTCCCAATATTCTTTTTACCTTAGAATACAAACACAGAGAGTCAGACGTTTGAATAGGCGCTTCCGGTTCTGAAATTATCTAATCAACTAAAAGTAAATGCACCTCCTTAGAAATATCTCCTGCTCCCTTTCCCGACCATAGCCCCCATTCCGTTCTCCTGACATTATACACGAATAGAAAATTGCCTTAATCTGCCCCATCCACGAACGCCTATCTTCTGTCTAGTGTGATGCCCAAAATATGTCAATACTTGCTTATGTGCTGAGTTTTCCAATTGACTGCTGGAGAATGATATTAGATAGCAGACGCAATTCTTTTTGTTCTTTTATTTCAATTTATCATATTGTATATTTGTCAGGGATGTTAATAGAGAAAATCCATATAACAGAAATTTGGTCTGCATAAACAACAAGGCGCTGTCAGCACCCATTAGTGCAAAGAAGGGAGGTTTTGAAGGCGAGGGTATGAGAAGACACTCTAGTAAAGGTTTAAAATTAAAGTTTTAGCATTTCATTTAACATTTTTAATATTTATTAAGGTTTGAATTTATCAGTCCGCATTACTTATGATCTGTACTTTGATTTAAATATTTTACCTGAAACCTGCTCCTATGTAAATATTTCATCACCAAAATTCTCCCAAGAATATTCTTATTCGAATAGAATATTTGATTATGAAACAAATCTAAGCGATTCACCAATCGAACTGTGCCAATTATAACCTCAATAGGATACAATAGCCAATACTTTTCAATTTTGTATGAATTTCTTTTTCAACATTCAACATTGTTGAAAAAGACTTTAAGAGCTAATGTTGCATTAGCATTTATGTTTAAGGTTAAAAGCACCTATTTATGCTGAGGATGAAGATACTGTATTGGTTGATCCAGATCAGTAAATAAGAAGGTGAAAAGTAAAATCATTTTGGGCTAGTATCAACAAGGTATCAACAAGTATCGAAAAGGTCTATGTCAACCCTATTAGGCTGGATAAAAAAAATCTCTACTACTCTTTGAATAAATATGTTTCAGCAGGACATTTATCTTGCTTTATACATAAGTATAGAAAGGTGGGTTAAAAAAGAATTGGATGAAATGGGATTGGAACAATTATGTTATATAAATGATCAAACTATCACATTTTAAATGCTCAAATTTTGAGGGCAAATTCCTTTAAAATTTTGAAAACACATTTTAGGGTACTTTCATAATTACAATTGGGAAAATATAAAATATACCTCCCCCTACTAGGTCCATAAGAATACTCCTTTCTGGAATACCCCTGCAAATCCTTGCTTTCAAACATTTTCGGGAATTGGCACCCCTGCCGGCATTACACCCAACTTTGACTTTACTCTATCTCTAACCACTACTTAAAGTTATTCAATAAAAAAAAAAAACAATTTTTTTTTAATAACTTAAAGTTATTTAATAAAACAATAAAACGGATTTTTAAAACGGCACTTCATTAGAGTGAATCTCAAACTCTTATACAAATGAGGCTTTGCAAGTCTAAACCTATGAAAAGAAGATGAAAAGATCTAAACCTATGAGAAGAAACCTATGAAAAGAATGAAAAGAAGCTTTAAAATTGACAAACTAAAAATCATAACTAATCACAAAAACAGAAATGAAAGGTTATAAGGAAAGAAGGAGGTGATGGGAGTGAGAGTGAGAGAGAGAGAGAGAGAGAGAGAGAGAGAGAGAGAGAGAGAGAGAGAGAGAGAGAGAGAGAGAGAGAGAGAGAGAGAGAGAGAGAGAGAGAGAGAGAGAGAGAGAGAGAGAGAGAGAGCAAGAGAGAAAGCAAGAGAGAGAAAGACAGAAAGACATAAAGAGATAGAAAGACAGAAAGAGAGAAAGAAACAGAGAAAGAAACAAAGAGAGAGAAAGAAAAAGAAAAAGAGATAGAGAGAGATAAGGATAGAGAAAACATTTCTCAGAGTATCTTACATAGCCATCCCTTTGCCAAAGGGCCTTTGGTAGATTAAGGATGAAATAAGAAACAGTAAAGAATGACATCCTAAAGAAACAAAAAATCATCTGAGCATTAATAGGCTAATGTAAAAGCCAAATATAAGATTTACTAGAAGAAAAAGAAAATTATTAGAAAAGTAGTTGATATATTAAATACAAATGATAAAGGCCATTGTAACGCTTTCGAATAAAATTCAAAATTGCCATTATGATGAAACAACCTATGATAAAAATCTGAAGAATAGTGACCACATTAAAAATATGCTAAAGTTTGCCAAAAAAAGGGCTAAAAATTGGAACAACAATTCAACTTTTCTATCCATAAGCAAAGCAAAACCAAAATGTGTATCGAGTTTAATACATTCTTTTTGACGCGTCATACCAAGCACATTTTCTCCATAGAAGTAAGTATTTAATATTCATTTATATTCATAGAAGTAATAAAATTTCATTTATTTGTGTATATACTTCAATTTATCATTACTCCACTTTACTTTTCTGGAGATCTAGATTTTGTATTTTTTTTTCTTTTTTTCGTCATTGAAAGCTAATCTTGAAATTTAATAAATTTATTTGGAAAGTTAGTTGAAATAGTTTTGAATAGAGGATGCATCTTAAAAGACGATATACCGACTATATGCCAAAATATATATATTTTGAGTATATATGCCAAGCATTTGGATGAAAACATTACGGCAAATGTGCGTTAATGTTACTGTGTATATATTTCATTGATTTATATATATATATATATTTCAGTTTACCATTACTCCATTTTACTTTTTTGGAGGTCTATGTTTTTTTCTTTCGTCATTGAAAGCTAATATTGAAATTGAAATAAAGTTAATAAAATTGTGTAGAAAGTTGGTTGAGATAGTTAGAAAAAGCATACTAAAAGACGAGGAACCGACTATATGCCAAGAATTTTCTAGAGTCCAAAGAGTGTGAAAATTGTCAAATTTGTTTAAGAGGATATTTTGAGTGAAGTACAAATTTTAGATGATAGCTCATCCCCAGTGGCCAATTGATTTCTTGGATACGTAAGTAGAAGTAAATAAAAACATTTTGCTTTTACTCATTCTTTTTTTTTGTAAAAGTTTCAATCCTCAGCGGAATTTCGCTCATCAATAAAATTTATGACAATAGAAGAAAGAAAAAACAATCACAAGCTAAAATGAATTATGCTGGCAATAAAAATATAACGTGCAATGTGTGATAAGAAAGTAAAAGCGTAATAAAACGTGATTGTTATGAAAATTTACAAACCAACTAATGCTTTTGCTCGTCGACTTTTACATCTTGAAACTGTTGAAAAAACTTCAATATCCTTTGAATGGGAGTCAAGTGAAAAATCTGGCATGAGAGAGGTTTTTGCCAAATTTGGTTCATCTGTCAGGAAATGACGACCAATTTGTAATATAGCCTCTCGTAAATTGACTAGTATCTCTAGAAGATAAACAACTTTAGCAACAAAATCTGACACACTGAAATGTTTATAAATTCTTCTACTTCTCCTCTTATAAATTCTGTACTATAAGTTTTAAGTTCTCATCTGCATGTTTCGTCAAAACCCTTTGGTAACCCTGAGGACTTTTTTATAACAATATTTTCTGACAATGGCAACAACAATTGAGGAGAAAAATATCACCACCACGTTTGTCACCTTTTGGTAATATTCCTTTTGTAAAATTCGGAACTTTAATTATAACAATAATCTAGATATCAGCAAAAACATTGAGGAGATATTGATGAGGTTGTTTTTATAGAAATATTTTCAGACAGTGGCAACAACAATTGAAGAGGAAAATTTTTGCCACCAGATTTTTCACTAGTAAAAACCCCTTAGTTAACAATGAGGATTTTTTTATGACAATATTTTAGATACCGGTAAAACCATTGAGGAAAATAAGGATTGCTACAACGTTTTCACTCCTTCGTATAAACCACTTTGAAACAATGAGGACATTTTTATAAGGGTATTTTCAGATAGTGGCAACAACTATTGACTGGAAATATGTTACCACCACGTTTTTCCTTTTTTGTTAACAACCCTTTGATAATATTGAGGACTTTTTTTTACAACACTATTTTAGATACCAGCAAAAATGATGAGAAGAAAATGTTTGCCACTTCGTTACCAAGTTATCGCAAAAGCTGTTTGGGTAACATTAAAGTTTTTTTTTGAAAGATATATCCCGGTAGTGTCAAGAGCAATTGAGGAGAAACATATTTGCCACCAGATTTTTCATCTATCCTTAAAACACACTTAAATTCATTTAGAGTCACAATATGATTCCAAAATTACAAACCCCATAATCGTTGCGACGATTAGTGTCCTCTAAAATCTCACATAATTCACACTTTATGATCTATTAACCTTTATTTGTATATGTCAGCTATTGCGACAATATAACTCAAAATGTCCCCCCTCCCCAGGATTTGAAAAAAACTTTTTTTGTATTTCACTGGAAAAAAAAAAATAGAAAAATTAAAATAAAATTGCCATCTCTACATTTTGAAAAAATATAATTTGTATCTTCGTTAAAAAATTAGGCAGAGATAAGAGGTAGTAATACTTTAGCTAGTTCTTTAAATTCTGGAGAAGATCAAACCTCCGTAGAGCAGCAAAGTGGGGCTTATAAAATCCCATATACTTGTGGAAGCTCTTATGTGGGACGTACAAACCAGAATTTAAAAATGAGATTGCTATAACATAATTATTCTATTTCATCGTCCTTAAAGCGAAAATTCCAAACCTGAAGATTGCACGTCGGCCCCATCAGAACATATTTATAATTATCCAATCATTTATGTTGTTTGAGAATGTTTCTTTGATTTCTAGGAATCAAGATATAAAGGACATTTTCAGGGAAACAATCGAAATTAAAAAAAAAAATATTCAAGAATAATTCCATAAACAGAGATACAGGTGAATTTGGAATGAATTCAATTTATGATAATTTACTGAGGCCAAGTAAAGTAAATCTCATTTCACCTAAGAGCTATGACCTCTGTCCACCTGATATGTTAGATAAATCTAAGAAGCGGAACCAAAAGGGTCAAGGAGATTTGCCTCCGTTGTTGCATTGAAAAAAGAAGAGCAATAACCTATATGTAATTCGTTTATTGGGTATACGTTTTGTTTGTTTTAATCGGTGTCATTTAGTTTTACTACTGATGATGGACACCGTATATGTGTTCAAAATATCCAGTTAAATTTTTTTTTTATTTATTTCACTGTCAATTAAAAGGCTTCATCCCTAGATTGAACTGTTATATTTTAATTCGTAAGGCAGGCATATTTACTTATAACAAAAGCGTTCGTAAAAAAAATCTAGTTGCATTTTCAAATAACAAAATATTGGATGGCAACTAGGCCTTCTCCCCCACCCTTTTTTAATCAAAATCGCCCGATCAAAACTATGAGAAAGCCATATAGCAAAAAAAATAAATTAATATGCAAATTTCGTTTCATTTATTCGTGTATGGTGAGCTAAAATTAAAACATGCATTAATTCAAAAACGTTCAGAAATTAAATAAAAAAAAAGTTTTTTTAACAAGGAGCGACTTTAAACGAACATAAATTATTCTGTATACGAAAGAAGTTGCCCCCTCCTCAACGCCTCGCTCTCTACACTTAACTGTTTTATTTGTTTCAAAAGTAGAGTTGTGACAAAGCGTCAAACTTTAGCGCAAAGAGCGGGGCTCTGAGGAGGGGACAACCCCTTACATATAGAGAATAATTCCAATTTGTTTTAAGAATTAATGTCGCTTCTTACTTGCAGTTAAAAAAAAAAAAAAAATTATTGAATTATAATAGGAGCGATGAAGAATTACCAAATGGAAAAAAATACATGAAGCAGATAGCAACATTGGTAATTCAAGTAAATCGGTACAATACCTGTAGTTTTGACATTTTTCGTCCTCAAATCTTCACTATAGAGATCCTTACCGAAAATGAAATTTTGAAAATTGGACTTAGCATTCCTAAATTTCCTTCTGCTCAGTCTCTCCTTTGGAAATGTCGAAATTTTTTCGGGATTACCAACTAACGCTCCCTGCTCTGATAATAAATGCGCAATATATCTTCTTCTTTCAATTTCAACTGCAGTTTCATCTAATTTCAATGTTTTATCAGCAACCTTAAAAATGTGTATGTATATATTTCGACTAATGAACCATAAGTAAAAGAGTGTAGGAAAGAAAAAGAAAATAGAACAGAAAAGTCAGCCCTAAAAATGGAGGAAGGATAGCAGAGTAATAAATTAAATTATGAGCATAAGTAATATACAAATTAAAACTATAAATATTATAAAATGATTATGACTGATAGTAATAATTAATCACTTAATTCAGTGTTTTCCATTACAATTAATAATGAATCAATCAATAATTGAATCATTATTATTTTTTATTACAATAAGTAGTATAATCACAATACACTCTCGATTATTCGCTTTGTAGATTATCCGTACTCCTCCAACAAACTAAATTATTTTAAGAAACACAAATTGGTTACTTGCACAAAAAGAATACTGTGTTACCCATTGGCCAAACTGTTATGGAAATCATAATAATGTGATTATAATCATAATTAAATAATTCAAAGTAAATAAGACATGCTAAAAAAAAAGTATCATTTTCCACATATTACGTCTAATTTAAGATTTAAACACGCGACTCGTCTATCCAGGGTTGTCATGTCACCTATTCATGTTGATAATTTACTGTATTATAAAATATCAAATTTAAATCATTATCAATTTATTATTGTTCAAAGTCTTTTCAGTCGCCATAGGAATGTCTGGGAGGGTAAAAGAATATAATTAAACTTAACTAACTTAAGAGAATCAAGGCAACAGTGACAAGCGCGGGCAAGCCCGACATAGAGGCATGGATATGCCGATTCTTCTCAGGGGCATAATTTGCAATGAGGCGGGGGGCAACTGCCCCCTCTAGACTCACGTTTGCCGCCCTAAGCTGAAATTTAGTTTTAACAAAAAAAAAATGTCAAAGTTCAGAGAGCTCTGCATAATTCAAGTATCAGGAGAAACAGGTCAGTTTTCTTGACTATACCTTTGCCTTTATGGAAATATACGACTCATTTTTCAGTTTTCACAATCATTTTCACTTGATTTGGAAAAATTGGTTCCAAATTTACCTCCCTCCAAAGGATTTTGACGAAATTAGCGCCACTGATCCCTCCCTTAATCGTATTATATACGAATGGCAGGGTAATTTCAGGATATTCACAAATAACAAAGATCGTAAGGCTGTTTACTGTAAGGCCGATGGACAAAGGCCATATACCTAAGATAACCCTTGAAGTTGAAAGTTTTATAAACAAGCTGATCAAGAATATTTTACGCAAGATGTTTAATATAATATTTAATAACTTGATTCTATTAAGCCAACATTTTACATAAAACCTTAGTAATAATGAGATTTACATAACTTGAAATATCTTAAATAAGAAATGCTTTGATCGATGAATCGTAAATAAAACATTCAAGATGTTGTTATTACAGTTTTCCAAAGGAGACCCATCATCAAGAAGGGAGCAAAGTACGGTTTCAAGAATCACTTAAACCAATATCTATCGTCATGATATTTTAGGTTCTCTTTTTAATGCGAGTTCCCTCTCACATGTTCTCTATCTTGTCCTTCTTTTTCAAGATTTTAAAATCTACCATTTTTCTTCAATTCGCGTTTACTATGATATTGAAAATTTTTACTTGGTTCGGCATTGTGGAGTGACATGCATGAGAGGTGTAGCATAAGTGGAAGACAGTAACAATCGGCAATTAAAGGGATAAAATTAACCTTGCACTTGATGCCCATTTAATTGGACAATCTGTCTTGGCTTTTTCTACAATTGGCCATGACTTGAAATTTCCAACAACTATTCCCTTTTCAATTCAAAAATCAACGGACTCGGTCGAGGCCATTTGGTTTTAGTAATAAATTCGTTTTAGTTAGACCGATTTAGTTTTAAGATTTAAAATTAGAGAGCCGTTGGAATTAGATACGATTAAGATAGATAATTCTTATCGTGTGGCTAAAGATATTCGCTTTATCTAAAACCTTTCCCTTTTTTCTAGAATTTAAGCAATGTTTGATATTTTATTTTTTGTTACGTATCTAATTCAGATATGATAGAGAGCTTATTGGAAATTAATGCTTTGTTTCATTTGTTGACACATTTTTAATTTCTTTCGGCAATTTCCTTTATGTAGATAGATAGACAGATAGATTTATTTTCATATAAAAATACAATAATATTATTACAATCTACAAATCCCCAAAAAGGCTACATGGCCTGTAAGAGAGGAATTATGAAACAAATCTCAAAAATTAAACTATTAAACATTTAAACACATAACACGTAAAGCATTTGCTTCATAAAAATGGAAAAAAATAAACAAAAGGAAAGTCAGTTCATTAATTAAGCTTTTTGAAACTGTAATTAATCACAAGATCGTTAACTATAATAATAATAATAATAAATCAATAAGAAAATTGGATAACGCTATAAACGTATTTTATAAAATCCTCAATTTTGAGAGAAATAAAAAAATAAATTGGATTAAAGCCCTATTACAAATACGGTGAAGTAGACATGTCCTTAAGACTTTAGATACAATCTTTTAACATCTTAATGATACCAATCAATACCTCCGCATGTGAGATGTAGACGCTGAATGCAGACGTAAGGATAAACTTGCAGCCCTGAAATTAAATACCCACGCCATATCGCTACTTACGTCCTCAAATACAGTCGCTAACATGAAACTTCTCCAATGTTTCAAAATCAAACAAACAATACTCACAAAAATTCTGCTCTGGCAGTTTCGTTGACTAGGAGATTTGTCATGAATGGGTCATCAACGTGCCGCAAAGATAATCTTCGGTAGCTAAATTCATGGTTTAAGGTCACTTACCAAACAGATCAAGAGAAAATTTTCCTCTTTACCACTGGTCTTCTTCAGTTATAAGAAATCCGCTAGGCATACAGAAGGCATATCAGCCCACTTGGAAAGAAGAAGGCTGCAAGACAACCTTCATGGACAAACGGAAATTAAGTAAGTAGTAAACTGAATTAACCATTGTTGTAAATTGGTGAATTGGCTTGGAGATTTCTAAGGATTGGGTCGTCAAAATCTCTCGAAGATCATGTTCAAAAGCCAAATTCATGATCCAAGGTCGCTCTCCAAAGAGGTCGACAGAAAACTTTACTCCTTACCACAGATCTTCTTCAGTTACCAGAAAAAGGCTATGGATACAGAAGGCGCATCCACAAAT